>NW_011147345.1:0-852 GCF_000146605.3 Meleagris gallopavo
GTAGGCGGAGTGTATTCTGCATGTAGCCAAGGCGAAGTGCAAACCGCTCCTTTCCGATCAGCGCACAGGAGCCCGCTCACTCGTCGGAGAAAAGCAGCCGGCTGAAGTGGCTCGTTCTCGGCTAGCGAGAAACACGAGACCGCTGCTGACAGCTCAAAGCGGCATTCGGGGAGAAACGCTATTTCTCGGCCAGCTCCGGCAAAGTCTTCGCAGCGGTTCAGCGCGAATGCCGCTTTCAGGGCATGAGAGCGAAGGAGTGCGATTCCGATGCCGACAAGTGCGAATTCAGCCTCCTGCACTACCTGCAAGTGGGGGGTTTTTTCTCCGCAGTCCTGAAAGGATAACTCCTCACTTTCTGAAACGCTCTCCCTGAGAGCACTACATCTGTCGCTCCTCGAACTTCCAGGTGTCCTATTAGAGAGGGTTTTCCCTTCCACTCTCTTCCTCTCTGAATGCAGATGTGTAGCAGTGGAAACCTCACTAGAATGAATTGTGGCTCGAAATAAAGGCAGACACATAGTATTCAGAGGTAAGTGAAGTGCATTCTGCATGTAGCCAAGGCGAAGTGCAAACCGCTCCTTTCCGATGTGCGCACAGGAGCCCGCTCACTCGTCGGAGAAAAGCAGCCGGCTGAAGTGGACCCGTTGTCCACAAGCAAGAAACACGAGACCGCTGCTGACAGCTCAAAGCGGCGTACGGGGAAAAGCGTGATTTCTCGGCCAGCTCCGGCAAAGTCTCCGGAGCGGTTCAGCGCGAATGCCGCTTTCCGCGCGTGAGAGCGAAGGAGAGCGATTCCGATGCCGACAACTGCGAATGCAGCCTCCTGCACTACCTGCGAGTGGGGGTTTTTTC
>NW_011147346.1:0-362 GCF_000146605.3 Meleagris gallopavo
ATCGGAATCGCACTCCTTCGCTCTCACGCGCAGAAAGCGGCATTCGCGCTGAACCGCTCCGGAGACTGCCTTAGCCGGCCGAGAAATCGCACTTCTCCCCGAATACCACTTTCAGCCGTCAGCAGCGGTCTCGTGTTTCTCACTTGCTGAGAACGGGCCACTTCAGCCAGCTGCTTTTCTCCGACGAGTGACCGGTTTCCTGTCCGCACATCGGAAAGGAGCAGTTTGCACTTCGCCTTGGCTACATGCAGAATGCACTACACCTACCTCTGAATACTATGTCTCTGCCTTTATTTCGAGCCACAATTCATGCTAGTGAGGTTTTCCACTGCTACACATCTGCATTCAGACAGGAAAAGAGT
>NW_011147347.1:0-745 GCF_000146605.3 Meleagris gallopavo
TGGAGCACTGGGTGCACTTCTTTGTTCCACAGAACATACAGGGCATAATACAAATGGAGATTGTCCGAAGGAGGGCACCAGCACTGTGAGAGCTGACGTTCAGAGTTTCACTGGGATTGACTGCTTGTTCAGACTGGGCCCTTCTCACATCCCACATCCTGGCATGAGACACACTGCCCACATGGGACTTGGGCCTCACGGCATCCTTGCACCCCATGCAGAGTCTGGCAGCTGCTGTCCCCTGCTCTTTCATTTGACATCACACAAACCTCCATCCCACTGCCCCAGGAAGGGCCCTGAGCCAGCAAGAGGGACACGATCTCCCTGCCAAGGCTCTGGGCATCAGGCCTTGGCCTTCCTGCTTCACAAGACAAAGGAGGCTTTTCTCTGCATCACAGCCACCATCGCAGGGCCTTGGTCTGCCTGTAATCATGGCTTCCAATTATCTGCTCTAACAAGTCCCTGGGGAAGCTTGCTTGTGAACGGCCCTCAGTGGGGCCCATTAATACTCCAAGAAACTTCACTGTTCCTTCTGACTTGGTCTTCTGGAGCACTTCATGCCATCTTCTCTGTGCACTGGAGGTTGATGGACTCAGCAGCAAATGCCCCCTGGGGCCCATTACAACCTGAAGAGCCCTCCTGTGCCTTGTCGCCTTCCTGTCATCTTCTTCAGGTGTTCAGAACTTGTACAGCAAACTGGAGAGGTATCTGGAGACTGCTTAAAAAGAGAGAGAAAACAGGTATT
>NW_011147348.1:0-858 GCF_000146605.3 Meleagris gallopavo
CAGTGCCTTCATGACTGTATTGTGTCCAACAGGTGGCAGCAGAGCTGCGGTGCTCCCAAGTGCCGTAACAACTGCCCGGAGAGATGTGTTGGTCTCGGTGGAAACAGCAAGGAAGTGGAATGTGCATTTCCCGGCATGCCCCGGAACCTCACTTTGCTGACTGGTCATTGTCTGCCCAGCAGGTAAGGGCGATGCACACCCGCCAGCGTTTACCCATTCCAGAGCCCGGCACAATAGGGTTCCCCCAGAGCTCTGAATTGCGCTTCATGGTGCCCAGAAGGCTGCCTATCCTCTTTGTTCTGTGTCTTGCTTGTCTCTGGTCTTGCACTGTTTTCACTATTACATTCTCTTGTCCTCCTATTTTTGTGTTCCTTGCCCCATTCTCTTGGCCTAATGACCCCTTGGCTTTGTGTTGCCACATTCATGTCGGCATTCAGTTTTGGCGTTCCCTGCCGTATTGTCTGGGCCGTCATCCTTGGCTATTTCCTTCCATGTTCTCTTGGCCCTTGCCTTTGCCTGGGCATTCCCTTGCCCTCCTGTTTTTGTGGAACCCGCACCTGGGGCGGGGTGCAGCCCTGCGAGCACAGCTGGGGGCAGTTTGGCTGTGGAGTGGGGCAGAGCCAGGCTCCACCCCTCCCTGATACCCCATTGAAGGGCTGGGAAGAGTAGGGGCAGCATGTGAACCTGGGGAGTGCTTCCTTTGGAGTATGTCTTGTTCTTTGGTGATGGAGTGAGTGTTATTTTTTTCTTCTCCTCCATTGTGGAGCTGCTCTCTCTCTTTTTAGCAGGGAACCCTGAGCGTACTTAAGGGCTGGTAGGTATTTGGACCTGGAAGCTGCTTCCTTCACTTGAGAGTGT
>NW_011147349.1:0-644 GCF_000146605.3 Meleagris gallopavo
GTGTCGGATGTCCCTCGTGCTCACGTTGCTTTCACTGGGTGCTTTTCCTTTCCCCATCTTAAGGTCTCCCCAGTGCTGATGGAATGTCAGTGCCATGTGCCAACGTCGTCTTCTTTTCTGTTTGGATTCGACAGCGTTTTCTACCCTTTTGATCTGTTTTTCTTCTCTCTCTTCCATGTTGCCCGTTGGCGCTTGGTTGGAGTTTCCCGGATCCAAATGCACTCTTGTGACCACGTGTGATGCCGAAAGAAGAGGTAGGCTCCCAAACAGGCTTTGGCAGAGTGCTGTCCATGTCATGGAATTTCTAGTACCAAGAGTTTGTGTTTTTAAGCAACGTTGTTCAGTCCTGCATGTGAAGTCTTTCTTCTTTCTTTCTAGGTATTGGTGACTGCACCACCAGATGCAGTAGCCATTTTGGGCTGCCCATGTTCCTACACTGAACGTGTTCTGTTCTTCGGAAAGGCATGGACCTTATTGGACATGAAGATATCTTCATTCCTTCTACATTGGCCGAGTCCTCTGCCAGATGCTGTTGGCCTTGTCGCCCCCCCTTGAGTTGCCTGTCCCGTTACCTGTCGCCCTGACTCCCTGGAGCGGGGTAAGTGACATAACTACCGGATGTAGTCCCTTGTGCTCACGTTGCT
>NW_011147350.1:0-726 GCF_000146605.3 Meleagris gallopavo
GTGCATGGGTGTTTGCAGGAAAGCATTGAAATATGTTTAACTGGAAGATTTTCAGAAAGTTCTGGCAGCTCTCTAGAAACCTTTGTGAATTAATGCAGCAGTTAACTATCTTGTGCTCTCTAAGGCTTGATCCTGTAAATTGCTGACTGCCTTTAATTGTCAGTGAGAGTTGAAGGTGTTAAAAGGCCAGGTATATAAAACTCCTGGATGCCTACTATTCCCACTCTTGTGGTAAATTCAGCATAGTTTTGAAATCATCTCTTTCAGACCTTACAGGGTGTGGCCCTTCAAATGTTGAGACAGAGAGTGTCAGTTGCCCTAATGTGAGCTTCTGTACAAGTCTCAAATTGGTGCCATCTTGATATTAACAGGCAGATTTGTGTCTGTTTTTCTTTGAGACATTTTGAAAGAGGATTTCTAGTACCTCAGATTTTTTCACTTCAAATCCTGAGTTTGGGAGGTATGCAGGGGAATGGGTCATGTTATACTGTGGTAGAAGTGGCACATTTTAACTATTTTTTGCATGGTTGGAGGAGTTAAACAGCACTGTAATGTTTGGTGTATAAAATAATGTTTAATCCAATGTAGAAAAAAAACTACAACTAAGTTTAAAAAAAAAATGTGCATTGGCTTGTATTTGTTAGTGTTTTAGTCATTTTGAGAGAGATCTGCAATGTTAATGTTCCTTTTTTTTTTTAATACATGCTAGTCCAACACTCCCTTCTC
>NW_011147351.1:0-665 GCF_000146605.3 Meleagris gallopavo
GGGAGAAGAGAAAGCTCTGGAGATAGCTCATGACAGCCTTCCAAGACTCGAAGGGAGCGCATAAGCAGGAGGGGGCAACGGCTGTTTAGGAGGGTGGATAGCGATAGGACAAGGGGAAATGGTTTTGAAGTGAGACAGGGGAGGTTTAGGTTGGTTATTAGGAGGCAGCTTTTCACGCCCAGGGTGGTGACGCACTGGAATGTGTGCTTGAGAGTCACTTCCAGGATGATCTGCTCCATGATCCGTGACCAGCACAGAGGTGAGACTGACATGCTGGTAGTTCCCCGCGTCACACTTTCTATCCTTCCTAAGAGGTAGTGCTGTCACCTTTTTTCTCCTCACCAGGGACTTGACCTGACTGCCTCGACTTGTGAAATACCATGGAGAGTGGCTCGGTGACTGCAGCGGTGAATTCCCTCGCAACTCTGGGACTCATCTCGTCAGGACCCAAGGACTCCTGGATGTTTGGGTCCTCAGGTGGTCCAGAACCTGATCTCCCATGGCAGTGTGGGATGGGAAGGGGTCTGTGGGACTGAGGAAGCAATGGCAGTCCCCACCTCACCAAAGCAAAGATGAGGGCTGTGCATCATGAGCAGTTCTCAGACAAGATGGAAGCAAAAAATGGTGTTGGGTACCTGAGCCTTCTCTGGTGGTAAGCAACATGG
>NW_011147352.1:0-540 GCF_000146605.3 Meleagris gallopavo
TGCGCTGAAGGGCTGCTAGGTGTAAGAGCAGCATCTGAATCTGGAGACTGCTTCCTTTG
Source organism: Meleagris gallopavo (assembly GCF_000146605.3). Lineage (NCBI taxonomy): Eukaryota > Metazoa > Chordata > Aves > Galliformes > Phasianidae > Meleagris > Meleagris gallopavo. The sequence goes on from NW_011147352.1 coordinate 60, forward strand.
GGGTGTGGGTGAGCCCTTAGAATGGGGTGAGTGATTCCTGCTTGATTTCAGAGCTGTGAGCTCTGCTTTTCTGGAGGATCTCAAGCTGGATGGCTGTAATTAATAGGGCTATGTGCTAATTGCATCCATGCGGTGTTTTTTAAGGGCATTGTGTGCATCCTTGTTGTGTTTTAAATTATGTTCTGCGTCTCTTCTGATTTCATTTTGCAGCCTGATGGAATTGAAGGATTGCCTGGGCTCCTCCAGTCAGTGGTGTGAGATGTGTCCAGCAGGTAATGAACATCATGCACCCCATGTTGGTGCGCTGCTTGTATGCAGGTAGGTTTGCGATGTGATCCGACTCCCCCATGCTGACCATCCACAGCTAGATCAAGTTGCTCAGAGTCTGAGCCAGGCTCACCTTGAAAGGGCCAGCACATCCACCATGTCTCTGGCAACCTGTGCCACTGCCTCAGCACCCTCACTGTACAAGACATTTTCC
>NW_011147353.1:0-516 GCF_000146605.3 Meleagris gallopavo
TTGCATTATGGTTGCCAGCATTGCGATTTTGTATGTGAACATGGGTATGTGATTATTATTGTAGCAGTGCCGAGCTTTTTATTTTTTTCTCTCTCCATGGTGTTTGTACGTGGTGGATCTGCAGACTATGTTAAGCTTTGTTTCTTCTTTTGTAGCTGCAGCAGTGTGTGTGTTCGAGTGTATGAAGGCAATTCGCACATTCCACACATTCCAGACATGGTGTAGTCAGTTATGGAAATTGCAGAGGAAACTTGTTAGAAAATTGTAATAATTGTTGGATTGGAGAAATGATTAAAATTACTCATGTAATCCTGGGGTCTGTAGGAAAAACGACAAGTTCCCATCTTGCTGGAGGATATTGATTATGGCTCTCCCAAGAGGAATTCAGTGTACAACTATGCTTTGAGGGAACTGGCAGACACAGTCACCTAGTAATTTGAGAAGGGACAATTGTCCAGTATAAATATTTATATTCAAGTGTATTTAGATTGTTGTGATTGATTGCAGTTTGCACCA
>NW_011147354.1:0-600 GCF_000146605.3 Meleagris gallopavo
AGTAGGATTGCTACCCTGGACTTTAGGAGAGCCAACTTCGATCTCTTCCGGGACCTACTTAGAGCTATCCCATGGGCTCGGGTGTTAGAAGGTAAGGGGGCCTCTGAGAGCTGGTCAGCATTTAAACAGCTCTTCTTCCAAGCTCAGGATTGGTGCGTCCCTGTGAACAAGAAATCGGGAAAAGGTGGCAGGAGACCTTTGTGGATGAGCAAGGAGCTCATGCGCAAGCTCAAAGGAAAGAAGAAGGTCCATGAAATGTGGAAAAAGGGTCTGACCACTTGGGAAGAATATAGGAATGTAGGCAGGGCCTGCAGGGATGCAACGAGGAAGGCTAAAGCCCATCTGGAATTGAATCTGGCTAAAGTGATAAAGGATAATAAAAAGGCTTACTTACAAGTATAGTTAATAGACAAAAGGAAACTAGGAGAATAGTACGGGTACCCCCGTTAACGTAAACGGTTACGGGGTAAACGGGGGGGGGGGGGGGTTTACCCGTTTTACCGGTTACGGGTAACGGGTAACCGTTACGGGACCCGTAAAGGGACCGAACCGAACCGAACGGGGGAAGTAAGGGAGAGAGAAAAAAAAAAAAAAAAAAAA
>NW_011147355.1:0-787 GCF_000146605.3 Meleagris gallopavo
TGGTGGCCCCCTATGATGTCATAAGCGCGGGAATGAGGGCGGGAGCAGTGCGTGCTGCGTCCCTTCATTGGAGCGCTTGAGCTCTGCCTGAGTAGCTCGCTTGTTGCACTTGTGCACCAACTGAGTACCTCGTTTTCGCATCCTCTTGTGCAGCATCTTGTAGGTAAGCTGAGACAGTGTGGGAGAGACGGGTGGGCAGTGATGGCTTGAGAAGTGCTGGCTGGCGGAGCTCACAGTATCACCTTATCTCCATCAGCAGAGGGGTGGCCAGCAGGGACAGGGAGGTGGTTGTCCCCCCCTGCTCTGCTCTTGGCCTCATTGCAGCCTTCCAGTAGTTAAAGGGAACCTAGAAACAGAAGGGGAATCAAGTTTTTGAAAGGGTAGATAGCAGCAGGATGAGTTTGAAGTGGAGGGAGGGATTGAGGTTGTATGTCAGGGGGAAGTTCTTTGCTGTGAGAGTGGTGAGGTGCTGGAAGAGCTGCCCAGAGAGGCTGTGGATGCTCCATCCATCCGTGGAGGTGTTCAAGGCCAGTTTGGATGGGGCCCTGGGCAGCCTGGTGTAGTCTGTAATGGGGAGGTTGGTGGCTCTGCCTGTGGCAGGGAGGTTGGAGATTCGTGATCCCTGGGGGCCTTCCCAACCCTGGCCATTCTGTGATTCTGTGATATTGGCCCTGTCCATCATGGTGGAGCAGCCTGGTGGCCCCTATGATGTCATAAGCGGCTGGAATGAGGGGAGGAGCAGTGCGTGCTGCGTCCCTTCATTGGAGCGCTTGAGCTCTGCCTGAGT
>NW_011147356.1:0-577 GCF_000146605.3 Meleagris gallopavo
CCTGATGATTTTAAGGCGAGTAATCAAACTGTTGCAGGGTTTGAGTGACCGTCCTGGTGGGTGATGATCAACAAAACTGTAGATTGGATTAACTACATCTGTTCTAATCAATGGAGATTTACAAATTATGCAACGAGTGCAATAAAGCGGATTGCAGAACACTTAGATGCCGCAAGTAGGAAGGCCTGGGAAAATAGGATCTCCTAAGATACGATACAAGCTGAAGAAAGAGGTGCCTGTGTAATGCTGGGTACTTGTTGTTGCACCATCATCCCAATAACACAGCTCCGGGTGACAAAATAGCTAAGGCATTGCAAGGGCTTTCCACCCTTGCCAATGAAATGTCAGAAAAATCAGGAATAGATACTTGTATCACTGGATGGTTGGAGTCCTGGTTTGGTGAATGGAAAGGAGTGATTGTATCCACACGTACTTCTTTGATGGTAGTAAAAGGAGCCCTGATGGCCATTGGTCGCTGAGTTATCCCCTGTATGAGGGGATGGTAGAGTGATTGATCGAGACAGCACTGTTGAAGTAACACCGATGCAGCCACCACATTTGGATAAAATGATGGTAG
>NW_011147357.1:0-818 GCF_000146605.3 Meleagris gallopavo
ACTTCAAGATTCAGGATTCACACTGCGCTGTGTGTCTCTTCAGCCTGTTACCTGAGCTGCTGGCTGTACGCAGTGCTGCGATTGCTGCTGGGGTTTAAGCACTTCTCCTGATCTTGATCTCCTCTTTGTCACTTTCCCACCTTTTAGCAAGTCTGGAGGAAGCGGAGAGTACCAGCCTTTGGTGTTTTCCGCTATGAATGTCATTGAGCTTCAAGATTTTCCTTTCAACTTGGTTAAATAGCATTCCACCAGGCTCACTCGCTTGCTATGTGTTCCAGATTTGCATCCTGAATGTGGAAATGATTTATGAATTTCTCAAATACTTTATCTTACACCAGATTAATTGTAGACTAGGTCTCCTTCTGTAGGCTTTGTGTTCTCTGGCTCAGCTTTCAAAGCTCTGAATGGCTACGTGATAAAGTGACAAGAGGCAATAAAACTATGGGGCAAAAACCCTGCAGACTGGAATGCAGCCCTTGAAACTTTCCCATCGTCTGCTCCTACTGGTGATAACTTTTGCACACGGAAGCATGCAGCATTTGGGGGCCTTATCCAGAGTACCATGTCTACTGCCAGCTGCACTGCACTGATATCATTTGTTTGTTCTTGAAAGCTCACCAGGACCTGCCCAGAAATTCTGTTGCAGACACGGCCCCCAAAGTAAAGCTGTGCCTCCAAGCTTCTGGGAGGCTGAAGTCAGGGAATTATCCTGTAAGTCCAGATCGAGTCACACCTGGATAACCCGTGGTGTGAAACAGATCCCCGCTGGGTTGTGGTTTGCAGCCCTAGGGAAGTATTGATGCTTACTAAACTGAAAG
>NW_011147358.1:0-456 GCF_000146605.3 Meleagris gallopavo
GTGGCGATGTGAGGTCACTGTCACTGCAGCACCTGAATGGCCCCTGGAAGATGTGCCGGCCGGCAGCACTGGGAGGTCATTGAGTGCATCAGCAGTGACAGCACTGGAGAGGGAAGGGCAAGGCGGGTGGCAGAGCTCCATCCAGGTGCTGGTTGCAGGTCCTCTCTGGTGCAGCCGCCTGCAGCTGGAGGGCAAGCAGAGCGTGTTCCTTCTCATCCATCCACCCCTGAACACACAGCAATGCTCCATAGCCTCTCTCCAGGCCATGCCATCCTCCCAGAGAGACTTGCCCAGGGCAGTGTGTCTGTGCTGGCCTGGCAGCAGCTCCCTGTTCCCTCCTGCTTCCCTCCCTGTACTCCCTGCAGGGCCCTGAGCTGGTGGAGCTGCTCTGCAGAGAGAGGAAGCCGTGGTGTCCTGGGACATCAGGCTGACCCTGTGCTGCTCAGGGTGGGAGGC
>NW_011147359.1:0-484 GCF_000146605.3 Meleagris gallopavo
ACGTCTTCTTTTGATGGCTGAGACATTAGATGCCACCGGCTGGGAGGAAATCAAGTTGATGAGCCCCTCCAATAGGCTGTTTTGGGGATTCTGGTCCCCATTTGATGTATCCGTTACCTCCACGGATTTATCAGCTTCAGGCACGGTTGATAGTTTGTCTATTATATCTTCTTGTTTGTTCTCCATTCTGTCCAGCTTTTCAGCTACTTTTGTAATGGCTGAAACACAAGCTCGCAGAGGGCTTAAATGTAACTCAAAGTCTTGAAGTTTATTAACCAATTCACTTATAAGGGGTCTTCTTTCCCCTCTGCCATACATTGCCGCAAATGTGCTGGCGTACCTTTCTGGTGCGGTCTTTGTGAATGTACGCCACATGTTTGGTGTACACCTGACTCTCTCGGGATCATGCTCTTGGTCTGGCTCGTCATGAATGAAATCGGGGCTATGTAGCATTTCCACCACAGCATATTCTCTTAAATAACAG
>NW_011147360.1:0-353 GCF_000146605.3 Meleagris gallopavo
GATACTGTCTCCCACGACATCCTTATAACAAAGCTGAGGAAGTGTGGGATAGACGAGTGGACAGTGAGGTGGGTTGAGAACTGGCTGACTGGCAGAGCGCAGAGGGTCGTCGTTGGTGGTGCAGAGTCTGGCTGGAGACCTGTAACCAGTGGTGTCCCCCAGGGGTCTGTGCTGGGTCGGTCTTGTTCAACATCTTCATCAATGACCTTGATGAGGGGATAGTGGCCACCCTCAGCAAGTTTGCTGATGATACGAAGTTGGGAGATTGGCTGACACGCCTGAAGGCTGTGCTGCCATTCAGCGAGACCTGGACCGTAATACTTCGTATAGCATACATTAAACGAAGTTAAACG
>NW_011147361.1:0-632 GCF_000146605.3 Meleagris gallopavo
AGCTGTCGCTCCTCGAACTTCCAGGTGTCTTATTAGAGAGGGTTTTCCCTTCCACTCTTTTCCTTTCTGAAAGCAAATGTGTAGCAGTGGAAAACCTGAATAGAATGAATTGTGGCTCGAAATAAAGGCAGAGACATAGTATTCAGAGTTAGGCGTAGTGCATTCTGCATGTAGCCAAGGCGAAGTGCGAAACCGCTCCTTTCCGATGTGCGCACAGGAGACCGCTCACTCGTCGGAGAAAAGCAGCGGGCTGAAGTGGCCCGTTCTCGGCAAGCGAGAAACACGAGACAGCTGCAGACGGCTGAAAGAGGCATTCGGGGAGACGCGCTATTTCTCGGCCAGCTACGGCAAAGTCTCCAGAGAGGTTCAGCGCGAATGCTGCTTTCTGCGCGAGAGCGAAGGAGTGCGATTCCGATGCCGACAACTGCGAATTCTGCCTCCTGCACGACCTGCAAGTGGGGGTTTTTCTCCGCAGTCCTGAAAGGGTCTCTCCCAACTTTATGAAACGCGCTCTCTGAGAGCACTGCATCTGTCTCTCCTCGAACTTGAAAGTGCCTTATTAGAGAGGGTTTTCCCTTCCACTCTTTCTTCTCTGTAAGCAGATGTGTAGCAGTGGAGAACCTCACTAGAAT
>NW_011147362.1:0-702 GCF_000146605.3 Meleagris gallopavo
ATTGAAAGGCTGTTACCAGGTTACCTTGGAGCCTTTCACTTTCTCCAGGAGGCTGAACAGCCCAGCTCTCCTTGCTTACAGGAGAGGGGGTTTCCCATCCTTCGGGTCGTGTTTGTGGCTGTACTCTGGATGCACTCGCACAGCTCCATGTCTCCCTGCACTGAGGACTCCACATCTGGACGCAGCACTGCAGGTGAGGCCTGACCAGCGCAGAGCAGAGGGATGGGGATCTCCTCCCTTCGCCCGCTGACTGCGCATCTTTGGATGCAGCCCAGGATACGGTTGGCTTTCTGGGCTGGAAGGGCCCACTGACTGGCTTGTGTCCAGCTCCCACCCTACCAGTACACCCAGGCCTTATGGAGCAGGACTACGCTCAGTCCTTTCATCCCCTAGCATGTTTTGGTGGTGGCTGTTCCCTCATCCCAGCTACTGACCCTTGCACTTGGATTTGTGCCCACTGCTCAGCCTGTTGAGGTCTCTCTGGATGGCATCCCGTCCCTCTGCTGTGTCACTGCACCCCACAGCTTGGTGTCCTTAGGGTGCACTCAACCCCACTGTTGATGTCCCTGATAGAAGGGGAAACCCAGATGCTTGTACAAACTGGGCGTAGAAGCCCTTGGGAGCAGCCCTGCGGAGGACTCGGGGATCCTGGTGGACAAAGAGCTGGACATAAAGCCAAGTAAGTGTGCAACTTGCAGCCCA
>NW_011147363.1:0-479 GCF_000146605.3 Meleagris gallopavo
CCGAAAATAGGACATCTTCTCTCAGAAACGGCAGTTCCCCCCCCCCAAAATACGCCTTTTTCTACCCAGAAATTGCAGTATTCTCCCCTGAAATATCACGATTTCTTCCAGAAAGAGCAGATTTCTCCGTGAAATATGACATTTTGTAACAGAAATACCAGTTCTCTCACAACAAAATCAGCGTTTTCTACCAGAAATACCAGTTTTCTACCGGAAATATGCCATTTTCCGCCAGGAACTGCACTTTCCTCCCACAAATACCATGTTTCAAACAGAAACATGACATTTTCTCCCAGAAATACCAGATTTCCCCCCCAGGAATATGACGTCTTCTACCAGAAATACCAGCTTTCTCTCAGAAATATGACATTTTGAACCAGAAATTCCAGTTTTCTCACCAAAAACTCAGCGTTTCCTACCGGAAATACCAGTTTTCGCCCGGAAATAGGCCATTTTCTCTCAGAAATGGCAGTTTTCTC
>NW_011147364.1:0-515 GCF_000146605.3 Meleagris gallopavo
TAAGATCTAGAAATAATTGTAGAGTTTGTAGCTATTGATTTTCTTTTCAAATTTTTAGCTAGAATTCATATGAATCTCTGCTTAAGGCTAGTGTATCCTGGGCTGCATTAGGCAAAGTACTGCCAGCAGGTGAGGGTAGTGACCCTTCCTATCTACTCAGCACTGGAAAAGCCACACCTCAAGTCTGAATCCAGTGCTGGGCTCTCAGAACAAGAGGGACATAAAGCTGAGGTACAGCAAAGGGCCATGAAGATGATCAAGGAATTGGAGCACCTCTTCTGTGAGGGTAGGCTGGGAAGAGAAGGGACCATTAAGCTTAGAGAAGAGAAGGCTCAGAGGGCATTTTACCAAGTCTACAATTATCTAAAGGGAGAGTGTCAAGAGGATAGAGCTAGGCTCTTTTCAGTCGTGCCCAATGCCAGGCTGTGTACACAAACTAGAACACAGGATGTTCCCTATGAGTGCCAGGAACACTTCCATGGTATGTGTGTGACTGAGCACTATCACAGGTTGTC
>NW_011147365.1:0-532 GCF_000146605.3 Meleagris gallopavo
TGATAAAACTGGAATTTCTGGTGCAAAATATCATATTTTGGGTGAAAGCTACTATTTCTCGGAGAAAATGTCATGTTTTATGGGTAAAATCTGGTATTTCAGGGAGAAAACGTCATATTTCTGGATGAAAAATGGTATTTGCGGGAGGAAACTGCAGTTCCTGGCAGAAAATGGCATATTTTTGGGAGAAAGCGGGTATTTGCGGTATAAAATGTCGTATTTATGCGATAAAACTGGCATTTCTTGGAGAAAATATCATATTTTGGGGGAAAAATCAACTATTTCTTGGAGATCATGTGATGTTTTGGGGAAGAAAACTGGTATTTCTGGGAGAAAAATGTCATGTTTGGGTATAAAAATAGGTATTTCTGGTGAAAAACGTTGTGTCTTCGTGAATAAAAACTGGTATTTCTGGTGCAAAATACCATATTTTGGGAGAAAACGCGTATTTCTGGGAGAAAATGTCATGTTTTGGGGGCAAAATCTAGTATTTCTGAGAGAAAACGTCATAATTCTGGTTAGAAAAATGGTA
>NW_011147366.1:0-463 GCF_000146605.3 Meleagris gallopavo
AAAGGAAGCACTCCCCAGGTTCAGATGCTGCCCCTACTCTTCCCAGCCCTTACATGGGATCAGGGAGGGGTGGAGCCTGGCTCTAGCCCCAACTCCACAGCCAAACTGCCCCCAGCTGTGCTCGCAGGGCTCACCCCGCCCCAGGTGCGGGTTCCACAAAAACAGGAGGGCAAGGGAATGCCCAGGCAAAGGGCAAGGGGCCAAGAGAACATGGAAGGAAATGCCAAGGATGACGGCCCAGACAATACGGCAGGGAACGCCAAAACTGAACGCCGACATGAATGTGGCAACACAAAGCCAAGGGGTCATTAGGCCAAGAGAATGGGGCAAGGAACACAAAAATAGGAGGACAAGAGAATGTAATAGTGAAAACAGTGCAAGACCAGAGACAAGCAAGACACAGAACAAAGAGGATAGGCAGCCTTCTGGGCACCATGAAGCGCAATTCAGAGCTCTGGGGGAA
>NW_011147367.1:0-661 GCF_000146605.3 Meleagris gallopavo
CGGGAGGCGAAGAAGAGCGGGGGGGAACGGAGAGCCCGCAGGGATCTCCTGGGGAGCTGGGGGAGCGAGCGGGGGAGGGCAGAGCTCCGCTCCGCGGATGGCGGCTGGCGGCTGGCAGCGGGGCTGTGGGCTGGCAGATCCGCGGGGAGCTGCAGCGACACGCTGGGATGTGGGCAGAACGTGGGGATACGGGACGGGGAAGACGGAGGTCCGGACAGTGCACTGAGAGCCGAGCTGGTCGGGAGGGATGGAGGGAGGGAGGGAGGGAGGGAGGGAGGGAGGGAGGAGGGAAGCAGTGGGAAGGAAGGTGTCGGAAATACCCAAATAATTCTCTAGGACGGTTTCTCTGATAAAGCAGATTCTATTCGCAATTGCAATGTTGGGCCTCCTGCAAGCAGGAGAGCACCCCGAAAAACAGCGTGACGTCTTTTCTTCCCTACTCCCCGACGCTGATCTCTTTCTCCCCCTGGTTCCTCACTGGCTGAGTTCTTTAGGTCCACAATCTTCTCGATGCTTCACTAAACACACAAACACTGGGCAAACATGGAAACACTGGACAAACATCAATGGTTGCTGCCTAAGCGTCAATCTGAAGTTAATTCATTAACTTATTCCACACCTGATCATTATTTTGCGGATATCTGCTTGTCCTTCTTCCCAC
>NW_011147368.1:0-713 GCF_000146605.3 Meleagris gallopavo
CCGTGTGATGACCTCTACCTTACAATCACCAATATCACTTAAATCAGCAATATCACATTACCGTCAGAAGTACCATTCTAATTCGAAAAATTAGACCTTCTCAGCTGAAAAACAACTTCCCTGCAGAAGATCTGTCATTACACCTCGCAAATATCAGCCTTCCCCCTACGGAGACATTTTCTTCAAGACATACCAGATTTCTCCCAAATAGATGACGTTTTTTTCCGGGAAATACCGCTTTTCCGTAGTCTTTTGAAGGGAAAAGATAATCTATTTGCGCCTGGAAAGTTGGAATTTCTGAAGAAAAAGCCATTTATGGGCCAGAAATGTTATTTCTGAGAGAAAACGAGCTATGGGTCATATCAAAATGGTATATGTGTGAGAAATTGTCATGCTTTTTGTAGTCTATGTCCCATTTGGATATGTGAAGTAGTATTTTTGGTGGAAAATGTGTGGAATTTCAAGAGAACTGGTAGAGCTGGGAGAAAATTTCTTACCTGGGGGGGGAAGGTCATGTGTCAGTGGGCAAGCTGGTGTTTCTGGGAGAAAATGCCACCTTTCGGGGGACAGAAATGTATTTCGGATAGAATGAGCCACATATTTGTGAGGAAACGGGTGTTTCTGAGGGAAACTGCCATCTACTTTTGACACAGGTGGTGGTTCTGCAATAAAATGCCCCAAAGTCTGGGAGTAAGCGTCATAATGAGGAATGT
>NW_011147369.1:0-630 GCF_000146605.3 Meleagris gallopavo
AAGAGCAGATTTCTCCATGAAATATGACATTTTTGGAACAGAAATACCAGTTCTCTCACAACAAAATCAGCGTTTTCTACCAGAAATACCAGTTTTCTCCCGGAAATACGGCATTTAACTCTCAGAAATGGCAGTTTTCTCCCCAAAAATATGGTATTTTCTCCAACAAGTGACAGTTTTATCACAAAAATACGACATTTTCCACAACAAATACCAGTTTTCTCCCCAAAACATGCCGTTTTCTGCCAGGAACTGCAGTTTCCTCCCACAAATACCATTTTTTCAACCAGAAATATGACGTTTTCACCCAGAAATACCAGATATTGCCCCCAAAACATGACATATTCTTCAAGAAATAGTAGCTTTCTCCCAAAATATGATATTCTGCCCCAGAAATTCCAGTTTTATCACCGAAGACTCTACGTTTTTCACCAGAAATACCTATTTTATCCCCAAACATGACATTTTCTCCAGAAATACCAGATTTCTTCCCTTAAATATGACACCTTTGCCAAGAAATAGTACATTTTTCCCCAAAAATATGGTATTTTCTCCAAGAAATGCCAGTTTTATCGCAAATATACGACATTTTATACCGCAAATAGCCGCTTTCTCCCAAAAATATGCCAT
>NW_011147370.1:0-702 GCF_000146605.3 Meleagris gallopavo
CTTTTTGTTTGCTTTTGCGTCGTCTTTGTTTCTATACTTGTTGGTTCTTTGTCTTTCCTGCTCCTTCTTTTGCATGATCTTGTTCGTTGCTGCAGGCATTCCTGTCGTGTTCAGAGTATGTTTCTTGGGTGTGCTTTGAGTGTCTCCTTTGCTTTCCGTCTTTGCGTTGCCTTGCTTTGCCTTCCTTGTCTCCTTGCCCATGCCCTTCTTGCTCCCTTGCCTTCAGTTCCCTGATGCTGTCTCTGGGCCTTGACTGTTGTGTTTTTCCTTTGCAGGCTTCTGGAAGCGCAGCCAGCTGTCTAGGCGTTTGTGCAGTGCTTGCTGCATTTGCAGCTCCTTCTGGGTTTCCCAGGTGGGTCCACGCCTCTTGGGCATCCTTGCCTCTTGCCTTGTGCTGGCCGGTCAGCTTTTCCTCTGCTGGCTGGGTGGATCCATGCCCGGTAGCTACCCTTCCGTCCTCCTTGGCATGACTGCCGGTGCTTTGCCTTCCTCCAGAGAGGTGTTTTGTTCCAGCTGGCAGGCACAGCCTCCTTCTGGGCTGGCGACCCTGAAGGTGCGTGTGTGGTGGAGGCAGCAGCATGCCCAGTAGCTACCCTTTCCTCCTCCCGGGCACGGATGCCAAGATGTTGGCCTCCTGCAGACTCGGTGGTCATCGGTGCTTCGCCATGACCGTGTATTCTTTGCTTTTTCATGTTGCTGCAG
>NW_011147371.1:0-887 GCF_000146605.3 Meleagris gallopavo
TTTTTTGTGGAACCCGCACCTGGGCGGGGTGCAGCCTGCGAGCACAGCTGGGGCAGTTTGGCTGTGGAGTGGGCAGAGCCAGGCTCCACCCCTCCCTGATCCCATTTAAGGGCTGGGAAGAGTAGGGGCAGCATCTGAACCTGGGAGTGCTTCCTTTGGAGTATGCCTTGTTCTTTGGTGATGGAGTGAGTTGTTTTTTTTTTTTGTTTTTTTTTTTCTCCTCCATTGTGGAGCTGCTCTCTCTCTTTCTTAGCAGGGGACCCTGAGCGTACTTAAGGGCTGGTAGGTATTTGGACCTGGAAGCTGCTTCCTTCACTTGAGAGTGTGGGGGACTATTGGTCCTTGGAATGGGGTAAGTGGTTTCTTTTTTTCTTTCAGGGCTGTGATCTTGTCTTTTTGGGGGATGGCAAGTGCACTGAAGGGCTGCTAGGTGTAAGAGCAGCATGTGAATCTGGAGACTGCTTCCGTTTGGGGGTGTGGGGGTGAGCCCTTAGAAGTGGGGTGAGTGATTCCTGCTTGATTTCAGAGCTGTGAGCTCTGCTTTTCTGGAGGATCTCAAGCGGGATGGCTGTAATTCATGTGCTAATTGCATCCATGCGGTGGTGTTTTTAAGGGCATTGTGTGCATCCTTGTTGTGTTTAAATTATGTTCTGCGTCTCTTCTGATTTCATTTTTGCAGCCTGATGGAGTTGAAGGATTGCCTGGGGCTCCTCCAGTCAGTGGTGTGAGATGTGTCCAGCAGGTAATGAACATCATGCACCCCATGTTGGTGCGCTGCTTGTATGCAGGTAGGTTTGCGATGTGATCCGACTCCCCATGCTGACCATCCACAGCTAGATCAAGTTGCTCAGAGTCTGAGCCAGGCTCACCTTGAAAGGGCCAGCACA
>NW_011147372.1:0-342 GCF_000146605.3 Meleagris gallopavo
CAAGTGACAGTTTTATCACACAAATACGACATTTTCCACCACAAATACCAGTTTTCTCCCAAAAATATGCCATTTTCTGCCAGGAACTGCAGTTTCCTCCCACAAATACCATTTTTCAACCAGAAACAGGACATTTTCTCCCAGAAATACCAGCTTTCTCCCAGAAATAGGACGTTTTGTACCAGAAATGCCAGTTTTCTCACCAAAAACTCGGCGTTTCCTACCAGAAATACCAGTTTTTGCCCGCAAGTAGGCCATTTTCTCTCAGAAATGGCAGTTTTCTCCCCCAACATGACGTTTTCTCCCAGGAATTGCACCTTTCTTCCTGAAATATTACATTTT
>NW_011147373.1:0-658 GCF_000146605.3 Meleagris gallopavo
GAAGGCCACAGCGTAAGCACACGTGAACTTGGAAGGACTCCTTTGTGTGTCTGCAGGAACTGGTTTTGAGTGGAGAATTTTCTGGAGTTGTTTCCAGTTGTTGCTCGGAGGAGCTGAGGCTTTTCTCCTCGTGTCTTTGCAGGAGAGCAGAGCGGAGGGAGCGTCTGTGGTGAGATGCTCAGGTGAAATTGCCTTCCCCGCCCCAGCAGCCTGTTTGTGTCCATGTGATGCCCGGTGGAGAGAAGCCTGGTGTTCTGTGAGTAAGCCTGGCAGACGGAATAATGGTTCTGGCCTTTTGGGCAAGTGTGTGAGGAGAGGTCTTTGGACAGGCTGTCCTTTTGTTGGTTGTTTTTTTGCAGGGAAATGCCATTTCAGTTGTTAGTTGCGATGGTTGTTGGTGGTTGTTTGCAAAATATTGGTCATGTAGACAAGCAGTACTCTCGCACCAAAGAAGTGAGAAATGTCCTGTGCATGCAGTCTTGTCCACGAGCCTTCCACTCATTTAGTGCCTCTAAATGCCTGCAGAAATGGTGGGGGGATAAATGGGAAGAGATGAGGTGCAGTTTGTGTGCACGCTGTGTACACGGAGCAGGCGTCACCCACTGAGAGCTCGGAGCCCTGCAGAGCGTCGTGGGTTTGTTTCCTTCTTGTAGCAGCG
>NW_011147374.1:0-671 GCF_000146605.3 Meleagris gallopavo
ATCGCACTCCTTCGCTCTCACGCGTAGAAAGCGGCATTCGCGCTGAACCGCTCCAGAGACTTTGCCGTAGCTGGCCGAGAAATCGCGTTTCTCCCCAAATGCCGCTTTCAGCCGTCAGCAGCGGTCTCGTGTTTCTCGCTTGCCGAGAACGGGCCACTTCAGCCGGCTGCTTTTCTCCGACGAGTGAGCGGGCTCCTGTGCGCGCATCGGAAAGGAGCGGTTTGCACTTCGCCTTTGTTACATGCAGAATGCACTACGCCTACCTCTGAATACTATGTCTCTGCCTTTATTTCAAGCCACAATTCATGCTAGTCAGGTTTTCCACTGCGACACATCTGCATTCAGAGAGGAAAAGAGTGGAAGGGAAAACCCTCTCTAATAAGGCATTTGCAAGTTCGAGGAGCGACAGCTGTAGTGCTCTCAGGGAGAGCGTTTCAGAAAGTGGGGAGAGATCCTTTCAGGACTGCGGAGAAAAACCCCCCACTCGCAGGTAGTGCAGGAGGCTGAATTCGCACTTGTCGGCATCGGAATCGCACTCCTTCGCTCTCACACGTAGAAAGCGGCATTCGCGCTGAACCGCTCCGGAGACTTTGCCGTAGCTGGCCGAGAAATCGCGTTTCTCCCCGAACTCCGCTTTCAGCCGTCAGCAGCGGTCTCGTGTTTCTCGCTTG
>NW_011147375.1:0-336 GCF_000146605.3 Meleagris gallopavo
TAAACAGCTCTTCTTCCAAGCTCAGGATCGGTGCATCCCTGTGAACAAGAAATCGGGAAAAGGTGGCAGGAGACCTGTGTGGATGAGCAAGGAGCTCATGCGCAAGCTCAAAGGAAAGAAGAAGGTCCATGAAATGTGGAAAAAGGGTCTGACCACTTGGGAAGACTATAGGAATGTAGTCAGGGCCTGCAGGGATGCAACGAGGAAGGCTAAAGCCCGTCTAGGAATTGAATCTAGCTAAAGTGATAAAGGATAATAAAAAAGGCTTCTTCAAGTATGTTAATAGCAAAAGGAAAACTAGGGAGAATGTGGGCCCCTTACTAAGTGAGGGGGGGT
>NW_011147376.1:0-850 GCF_000146605.3 Meleagris gallopavo
GGTCTTTCTGGTGGGATGTGCCACATCTTTGTGAGGCAATCGGTGTTTGTGAGGGCCAATGGCATATATTCTGGATCGAAATGGTCTTTCCGCAGTAAAATGCCAAAAGTCTGGGAGTAAGTGTCATGATGAGGAATGTAATGGAGTGTAATTGGGAGGAATTTCTCGGAGTCGTGGTCTTTGTGGGTGCATATGTCCCATTTAGGGAAGGAAAGGAGTATTTCTTAGCAGAACTGCCATAGCATTTAGGGAAAATGTCCTATCCTTGGGAGACAAGTGGTATTAGTGGGAGAAGATGTCCTACTCTTGGTTGCAAGTGTCCTATTTGGTCTTGTCATCTAGTCTTTTTGGGAGAAAACGTGCGGTAGTTTGAAGAAAACAGGTATGCCTGGGAGAAATATCATCTTTTTGGAAGCACAGGCCCAATTTCCAAGTGAAATGTGGTATTTCTGGGAGAAAATGACAAGTACGTGGGAGAAAAGTGGACAATTGTGGGAAAGACTGACTTCTCTTGGAGGGCAAGTGTGGTATTTTTGGTGTGAAAAAGGGGGTCCTTTGGGGAGAAAACGGGGTGTAGATGGGAGAAAAATGTCCTCTTGAGGAGTGCCTAGCAGTATTTTTGAGAGAAAAAGGGAAGGTACTTGTCAGAAAAGTGCTCTTTCTGGGAGAGAGTAGCATAGTTGGTTGAAAAATGCCACCCATGTGTGAGAAAGCTGCTTTGTTTCCGGGAGAAAATAGCATTCTTTGGGGGAGAAGATGTCCTCTTTTGGATGGAAAAGTGTACTTGTGGGAGAAGCTGTCCAATGTTTGGGCCCAAGGTAGCATTACTGGGAGTAATGTCATTGTATTG
>NW_011147377.1:0-796 GCF_000146605.3 Meleagris gallopavo
AGCTCCAGGCGCTGCGTGCCCCTGGGCAGACTTTCTGCAGGGCAGAGCTTGTGCACTTTGGAGCAGTTCTGGAGCCATCCTCAAGAGCTGCCTGCAGCCTGTCAGCCCACAGATTCTGCCCCCATTCATTGGCGGTGCTGGCCCTGCTTGCCATGGGCGCGGAGCTGCTGACACTGATGTCCTTCCTTCCTCCTCCACAGGAGTCCAGCACTGTGCAGCAGCTCTCCATCGACCTCCTCCTTGAAACACTGAACTTTGTGGAGGACCAAGAAAGGACGACGACGGACAAGGAGGCGCGCAGGAACCTGGTCCTGTTCTACCTGCACCTGCATGATGACAAAGCTGGGAGTCGCGTTCATTTTGGGGAGGGCAAACCTGCTTCACGCTGCTGCCTTGGGTTTCCATTAAAAATAAAGAAATAATTAAATAAAGCACTTCCTGCAATTAATTAGGGCAACAGTGTCCATCAAAGCTTTCAGTAGGACACATCCTTGGGAGCAGATGTTACAACAGGGCAAACAAAAGTGTTTAAAATACGTATGATTTATTTACAGAGATTCACACAGGTTGAGTATTCTTCCTCGAAATTTGGACAAAATCTTATGCACTTCAGCAGTTCTTTCTAATATCCACATCAGGAACTGGGGAGGTTAAAACCTCCCAGGAAAAAACAAAAGTAGCCCCGGCAGGAGGGGCCCTGGAGCACTGAACAAGCGGTGCATTAGGAGCATTAGCACCAATAAGGATTACAAGATTGTAAAGAAATATGGTAGTATCTTTTAAAACAACTTCAAAT
>NW_011147378.1:0-440 GCF_000146605.3 Meleagris gallopavo
TGTTTGGGGATTAAATAGCTATTTCTGGTGAAAACGTTGAGTCTTCGGTGATAAAACTGGAATTTCTGGGAGCAGAATATCATATTTTGGGGAGAAAGCTACGTATTTCTCGCAGAAAAACGTCCTATTTCTGGTTGAAAAATGGTATTTGTGGGAGGAAACTGCAGTTCCTGGCAGAAAATGGCATATTTTTGGGAGAAAGCGGCTATTTGCGGTGTAAAGTGTCGTATATTTGCGATAAAACTGGCATTTCTTGGAGAAAATATCATATTTTTGGGGAAAAATCTACTATTTCTGGGAAAAGGTGTCATATTTAAGGGAAGAAATCTGGTATTTCTGGAGAAAATGTCATGTTTGGGGATAAAATAGGTATTTCTGGTGAAAAACGTAGAGTCTTCGGTGATAAAACTGGAATTTCTGGGGCAGAATATCGTATTTTG
>NW_011147379.1:0-788 GCF_000146605.3 Meleagris gallopavo
GGCAAAGTCTCCGGAGCGGTTCAGCACGAATGCCGCTCTCTGAGCATGAGAGCGAAGGAGTGCGATTCCGATGCTTCCTGCACTACCTGCGAGTGGGGGGTTTTTCTCCGAAGTCCTGAAAGGATCTCTCCCCTCTTTCTGAAAGCGTCTCCCTGAGAGCACTACAGCTATCGCTCCTCCAACTTCCAGGTGTCTTATTAGAGAGGGTTTTCCCTTCCACTCTTTTCCTCTCTGAATGCAGAAGTATAGCAGTGGAGAGCCTCGCAGGGATGAATTGTCGCACGAAATAAAGACAGAGACATAGTATTCAGAGCTAGTCGTGTGCAATCTGCATGTAGCCAAGGCGAAGTGCAAACCGCTCCTTTCCGATCAGCGCACAGGAGCCCGCTCACTCGTCGGAGAAAAGCAGCCGGCTGAAGTGGCCCGTTCTCGGCAAGCGAGAAACACGAGACCGCTGCTGACAGCTCAAAGCGGCGTTCGGGGAAAAGAGTGATTTCTCGGCCAGCTCCGGCAAAGTCTCCGGAGCGGTTCAGCACGAATGCCGCTTTCTGCGCGTGAGAGCGAAGAAGTGCGATTCCGATACCGACAACTGCGAATTCAGCCTCCTGCAACACCTGCGAGTGGGGTGTCTTTTTTCCGAAGTCCTGAAAGGATCTCTCCCTCTTTCTGAAACGCTCTCCCTGAGAGCACTACATCTGTCGCTCCTCGAACTTCCAGGAGTCTTATTAGAGAGGGTTTTCCCTTCCACTCTCTTCCTCTCTGAATGCAGATGTGTAGCAGTGGAAAAG
>NW_011147380.1:0-610 GCF_000146605.3 Meleagris gallopavo
CATTCTAAGGGCTCACCCCACACCCCAAAGGAAGCAGTCTCCAGATTCACATGCTGCTCTTACACCTAGCAGCCCTTCAGTGCACTTGCCATCCCCCAAAAAGACAAGATCACAGCCCTGAAAGAAAAAAGAAACCACTTACCCCATTCCAAGGACCAATAGTCCCCCACACTCTCAAGTGAAGGAAGCAGCTTCCAGGTCCAAATACCTACCAGCCCTTAAGTACGCTCAGGGTTCCCTGCTAAGAAAGAGAGAGAGCAGCTCCACAATGGAGGAAAGAAAAAAAAAACAAAAACACTCACTCCATCACCAAAGAACAAGGCATACTCCAAAGGAAGCACTCCCCAGGTTCAGATGCTGCCCCTACTCTTCCCAGCCCTTCAATGGGATCAGGGAGGGGTGGAGCCTGGCTCTGCCCCACTCCACAGCCAAACTGCCCCCAGCTGTGCTCGCAGGGCTGCACCCCCGCCCCAGGTGTCGCCACAAAAACAGGAGGGCAAGGGAATGCCCAGGCAAAGGCAAGGGCCAAGAGAACATGGAAGGAAATGACCAAGGATGACGGCCCAGACAATACGGCAGGGAACGCCAAAACTGAATACACAGAATCACA
>NW_011147381.1:0-652 GCF_000146605.3 Meleagris gallopavo
TTGTATCGTTCAATTTTACCAGAGGCTGGTGCATGGTAGGAATATGGTAAATCCACTCAATGCCATGATCTTTGGCCAAGTATTTACAAGTAGAATTTTTAAAATGAGTCCCATTATCTGACTCAATTCTTTCTGGGGTACCATGTCGCCACAGGACTTGTTTCTCAAGACCTAATATGGTATTTCGGGCGGTAGCATGGGGTACTGCATAGGTTTCAAGCCACCCAGTTGTTGCCTCCACCATAGTAAGCACATAACATTTACCACTGCGAGATCGTGGCAAGGTGATATAATCAACCTGCCATGCCTCTCCGTATTTATACTTTAGCCATCGCCCTTCCCCCCAGTGTGGTTTCATCCTTTTGGCTTGTTTGATTATGGCACATGTTTCACAATCATGAATAACCTGTGCAATAGCGTCCATAGTTAAGTCCACCCCTCGGTCTCTAGCCCATTTATGTGTTGCATCTCTCCCTTGATGACCCGAGGTCTCATGGGCCCATCGAGCTAAAAATAATTCACCCTTGTTCTGCCAGTCCAGGTCTATTTGGGCCACCTCAATTTTGGCAGCTTGGTCTACCTGATGGTTATTTTGCTTGTTCTTCAGTAGCCCGACTCTTGGGCACATGAGCATCTACATGGCGCACCTTTA
>NW_011147382.1:0-860 GCF_000146605.3 Meleagris gallopavo
GGGGTTCTCAGCCAAATGGCAAGATCTGTATGAAAGCAGTGAAAGAAGTCTGTTCTGAGGGAGCTCCTCTCCAGGCTGGAGTGCATCCTGGAACAGCAGGTCCCAGCTCAGGGAAACACCTTTCCCTGCAGTTGACATCCACTCTGTCTCCAAGACGCTGGCTGGAAGAAAGTGCAAGGACTTGGAAGAAGAGAAACAAAAAGCAGAGCTGTGGCCTGCCAAGAACAAGTGAAGGTAGAGTGCAATGGGGAGAAGGCTCAGAGGATTCTGCAACAGAGCAGAGATGGTGTGCTTACTCCAGCAGCACACCCTGGGCCTGCCCCAGCACCACGTAAGCAGTTACAGACCTCAAAGTTAAGAGAAAAGAAGATGCTGTGGTAGCTGCCCTGGTGAGCTGCTTCCCTTATCAATCTCATTGAGTTTGCTTACAGTTTGCTTTGCGTTTTCCTTCTGTGTAGAGGCAAAAAGAGTTGAAGGCTACAAAGTCCAAAGGCAAGGACATGCCAGAATGTGTAGCCCCATCTTTTCCCATTAACTACATACTGGGCTTCTGTATGTCCCACTGGAAATATTCCCTGAGAGGCCTCCTAGCCAAATTTCCTTTGTCTTTTTGCTGCTATCTGCTTCTGTGGTACCCATGTTTCTTGCTTTACAGCAAGAAGAAAAGACAGAAAGAGAGGAGAGCGGAAATGAAGAAGGCTTCTCTGAGAGCTGCTGCTGCACGTGCAGAGGTGAGTCCTTGGCACTTACAGGGCAGCACAAGCCAGCCCAACTCAGTGCTCCATGTCTCATTGCAGTCAATAAACAATCACAATTATGGACTCACAAGGAGTGCACGGCCTGATTTGTCCAGCAGCACG
>NW_011147383.1:0-338 GCF_000146605.3 Meleagris gallopavo
GCCTTTTGCTGTGAAGTGGCTGCTTTTTGCATGGCAGTTTCTGAACAGTTTGTGAGGAGAGCACATTTGCTGAGGTCAGAGTAATAGTTAACAGATGTTGACCCGTGCTGCCTGGTCTTTAGAAAACTAGGAATCTGCTTATTTGGTTTGCTAGATAACTGATCGCTTTTCAAATACACAAGTGTCCTCTGGCTTGAAGTCTAGGTTTTAAGACTTGTAGTGAACAGTTGCTGAAGGCAGTCCTAGATACAGAGATGTGGTTGGGTTGTTTGTTTTGTTTTTTTTTTTTTACGAATTAACTTCGTATAGCATACATTATACGTAAGTTATACGATGGT
>NW_011147384.1:0-699 GCF_000146605.3 Meleagris gallopavo
AATTCAGCCTCCTGCACTACCTGCGAGTGGGGGGTTTTTCTGCGCAGTCCTGAAAGGATCTCTCCCCACTTTCTGAAACGCTCTCCCTGAGAGCACTACAGCTGTCGCTCCTCGAACTTGCAAATGCCTTATTAGAGCTTGTTTTCCCTCCACTCTTTTCCAGTCTGAATGCAGATGTGTAGCAGTGGAAAACCTCACTAGCATGAATTGTGGACTCGAAATAAAGGCAGAGACATAGTATTCAGAGGTAGGCGTAGTGCATTCTGCATGTAGCCAAGGCGAAGTGCAAACCGCTCCTTTCCGATGTGCGCACAGGAGCCCGCTCACTCATCGGAGAAAGCAGCCGGCTGAAGTGGCCCGTTCTCGGCAAGCGAGAAACACGAGACCGCTGCTGACGGCTGAAAGCGGAGTTCGGGGAGAAACGCGATTTCTCGGCCAGCTACGGCAAAGTCTCCGGAGCGGTTCAGCGCGAATGCCGCTTTCTACGCGTGAGAGCGAAGGAGTGCGATTCCGATGCCGACAAGTGCGAATTCAGCCTCCTGCACTACCTGCGAGTGGGGGTTTTTTTCTCCGCAGTCCTGAAAGGATCTCTCCCCACTTTCTGAAACGCTCTCCCTGAGAGCACTACAGCTGTCGCTCCTCGAACTTGCAAATGCCTTATTAGAGCTTGTTTTCCCTTCCACTCTTTTCCTGTCTGAA
>NW_011147385.1:0-499 GCF_000146605.3 Meleagris gallopavo
CCCCGTGGGCAGATTAGGATCCGCTGCCCCCAATCGCGCTCCCCCGGAGCGACCCCGAAAATCCGGGATTAGGGGTGGGGGGACGGGGGAGGATTAGGGGGCAGCTCCCCACAGCCGCTATGGGGCGGCGCCGCCGTGGGGCCCCTAATTGCTAAATCCCCCCTAATTGCTAATGAGGGCTTTGGGCTATTTTTAAGGGGGCTCCGGGGGGTGCCCTACTTGGCGCCCCATGGGGTGACGTAACCGCGACCCATAAGTGTCCGGGGCCATCAGCGTCACGGGGATGTGGGGCGGGGGGGGACCGGAGGGGGTGTGGGGTGCCCCCACAGCGCTGGGACCCCATAGGGCTGGGACCCCATAGCTGCCCCATAGGGCTGGGGCCCCATAGCTGCCCCATAGCGCTGGGATTCCATAGGGCTGGGACCCCATAGCACTGGGACCCCATAGCTGCCCCATAGGGCTGGGATCCCATAGGGCTGGGACTCCATAGGGCTGGGAC
>NW_011147386.1:0-548 GCF_000146605.3 Meleagris gallopavo
GGGCTACTGCAGGCTTATCCAGTACCAAAAGCAAACCAGGCATATACCATCAAGGCACTCACAGAACTGATGTCTGCCTACGGGACACCTCAAGTCATCGAGAGCCACCAACGAACTCATTTTACTGGTGCACTGATACAACGCTGGGCAGAAGAAAATAACATCGACTGGCGATTCCACCTGCCATATAATGCAACGGGGGCAGGCCTCATCGAACGTTATATAACGTAATCATGGTCTTCTTAAGGCTGCCCTGAAGACAGCCTCCCAGTCTCTGCAGGGGTGACAAAGAGACTGTAGGAAACCTTGCGAGACCTGAATGAAAGACCCCGAGATGGTAGACCCAGTGCCCTGAGAATGTTGCAGACGACGTGGGCTACCCCGCTTAGGATCCAAATGACGGGCACTGATCATCAGGTAAGACCCCTGATTGGTAAAGAAAATAATCTTCTGCTCCCTGCCCCTGAGAAGTTAGAGCCTGGCACCCACAGAATAAAATGGCCATGGAAGGTGCAGGTAGGACCCAAGTGGTGTGGCCTACTTGCACC
>NW_011147387.1:0-815 GCF_000146605.3 Meleagris gallopavo
AGGACTGGAATCTGCATTTCCCGGCACTGCCCGGAACCTCACTTTGCTGACTGGTCATGTCTGCCCAGCAGTAAGGGCGATGCACACCCGCCAGCGTTTACCCATTCCAGAGCCCGGCACAATAGGGTTCCCCCAGAGCTCTGAATTGCGCTTCATGGTGCCCAGAAGGCTGCCTATCCTCTTTGTTCTGTGTCTTGCTTGTCTCTGGTCTTGCACTGTTTTCACTATTACATTCTCTTGTCCTCCTATTTTTGTGTTCCTTGCCCCATTCTCTTGGCCTAATGACCCCTTGGCTTTGTGTTGCCACATTCATGTCGGTATTCAGTTTTGGCGTTCCCTGCCGTATTGTCTGGGCCGTCATCCTTGGCATTTCCTTCCATGTTCTCTTGGCCCTTGCCTTTGCCTGGGCATTCCCTTGCCCTCCTGTTTTTGTGGCAACACCTGGGGCGGGGTGCAGCCCTGCGAGCACAGCTGGGGGCTGTTTGGCTGTGGAGTGGGGCAGAGCCAGGCTCCACCTCTCCCTGATCCCATTAAAGGGCTGGGAAGAGTAGGGGCAGCATGTGAACCTGGGGAGTGCTTCCTTTGGAGTATGCCTTGTTCTTTGGTGATGGAGTGAGTTGTTATTTTTTTTTTTTTTTTTCTCCTCCATTGTGGAGCTGCTCTCTCTGTTTTTTAGCAGGGAACCCCTGAGCGTACTTAAAGGGCTGGTAGGTATTTGGACCTGGAAGCTGCTTCCTTCACTTGAGAGTGTGGGGGAGTATTGGTCCTTGGAATGGGGTAAGTGGTTTCTTTTTTCTTTCAGGGCTGTGATCTTG
>NW_011147388.1:0-445 GCF_000146605.3 Meleagris gallopavo
TGAGAATACAATACTCTGCTGAGATGAAGAAGAGGAAGAAAAAGACCTGAGCAGCACATCCTGAGTAGGAGATGTCCCTGGTGTCCCAGAAGGCATTGGCCATGGCTTTGGGGAGAGTGGTGGAGATGCAGCCCAGGTCGAGGAGGGCGAGGTTGAGCAGGAAGAAGTCCATGGGGCTGTGCAGGCGGTGGTGGCAGGCTACGGCTGTGCTGATGAGGCCGTTGCCCAGGAGGGCAGCCAGGTAGATGCCCAGCAAGAGCCAGAAGTGCAGGAGCTGCAGCTGCCGCGTGTCTGCCAACGCCAGCAGGAGGAACTCGCTGATGGAGCTGCTGTTGGGCATCTGCTGCCTCTGGGCACTGGGACCTGTTGGCACAAGAACCTGTCCAAGGAGTAGGAAAGTTAGTGAGAAGTCATTCCATGTGGGAAAATTCCATGTGGTCAAAGA
>NW_011147389.1:0-304 GCF_000146605.3 Meleagris gallopavo
GGCATTTGATACTGTCTCCCACGACATCCTTATAACAAAGCTGAGGAAGTGTGGGATAGATGAGTGGGCAGTGAGGTGGGTTGAGAACTGGCTGACTGGCAGAGCACAGAGGGTCGTCGTTGGTGGTGCAGAGTCTGGCTGGAGACCTGTGACCAGTGGTCGTCCCCCCAGGGGTCTGTGCTGGGTCCGGTCTTGTTCAACATCTTCATCAATGACCTTGATGAGGGGATAGTGGCCACCCTCAGCAAGTTTGCTGATGATACGAGTTGGGAGATTGGCTGACACGCCTGAAGGCTGTGCTGCC
>NW_011147390.1:0-400 GCF_000146605.3 Meleagris gallopavo
ACTGGCGGGACTTATTGACAGGTGTTTAAACTAGGTATGAAGGGGGAAGGGGACAAAATGACGACCGCTGGGACTGAGGGGGCAGTTCGAGGCTCCAAACAGGACTTGATGGGTGGAGACAGTGGAGTTCAAAGGCTTGGAGAGAGGTGGAGGGATGCTGCTTCTCTTAAGTGCCTGTATACTAATGCGCGTAGCATGGGGAATAAACAGGAAGAGATGGAGTTCTGCGTGCGGTCGCAAGGTCATGATCTCATCGCGATCACGGAGACGTGGTGGGACAGCTCGCATGACTGGAATGTTGTCATGGAGGGCTATGTGCTTTTTAGGAAAGATCGGCTGGCTAGACGGGGTGGTGGAGTTGCTCTTTATGTGAGAGAGCAGCTAGAATGTATTGAACTTC
>NW_011147391.1:0-853 GCF_000146605.3 Meleagris gallopavo
CCGCAAATACCCGCTTTCTCTCAAAAATATGCAGTTTCCTGCCAGGAACTGCAGTTTCCTCCCACAAATACCATTTTTCAACCAGAAATAGGACGTTGTCTCCCATCAATACCGTTTTTCAACCAGAAATATGACGTTTTCTCCGAGAAATAGTAGCTTTCTCCCAAAATATGATATTCTGCCCCAGAAATTCCAGTTTTATCACCAAAGACTCTACGTTTTCACCAGAAATACCTTTTCTATCCCCAAACATGACATTTCTCCAGAAATACCAGATTTCTTCCCTTAAATATGACACCTTTTCCAAGAAATAGTAGATTTTCCCCAAAAATATGATAGTTTTCTCCAAGAAATGCCAGTTTTATCGCAAATATACGACATTTTATACCGCAAATAGCCGCTTTCTCCCAAAAATATTCAGTTTTCTGCCAGGAACTGCAGTTTCCTCCCACAAATACCATTTTTCAACCAGAAATATGACGTTTTCTCCCATCAATACCGTTTTTCAACCAGAAATATGACGTTTTCTCCGAGAAATAGTAGCTTTTCTCCCAAAAATATGCAGTTTTCTACCAGGAACTGCAGTTTCCTCCCACAAATACCATTTTTTCTACAAGAAATATGACGTTTTCTCCCAGAAATATCAGATTTTGCCCCCAAAACATGACATTTTCTTCAAGAAATACGGGTTTTCTCCCAAAGTATGACATTCTGCCCCAGAAATTCCAGTTTTATCACCGAAGACTCTACGTTTTTCACCAGAAATACCTATTTTATCCCCAAACATGACATTTTCTCCAGAAATACCAGATTTCTTCCCTTAAATATGACACCTTTTCCAAGAAATAGTAGA
>NW_011147392.1:0-338 GCF_000146605.3 Meleagris gallopavo
GGTGGGTGACGTCATTTTAGGGCGAGTGACGTCACTTTGTGGGTATTGCGTCACTTGGTGGTTGTGACGTCATTTGGGGTTTGTGACATCACAATGGGTGTGTGACGTCATTCGGGGCGTGTGACGGCACTTGGGGGTTGTGACGTCACATGGGGTGTGTGACGTCACTTTTTTGAGTTATGACGTCACATGGAGTGGGTGTGACATCACATTTGGTTGTGTGACGTCATTTTAGGGGTGTGTAATGTCATTTTAGGGGTGTGTAATGTCATTTTTGGGGGTATTTGCGTCATATGGGTTTTGTGACGTCATTTGGGGTGTGTGATGTCACATGGGGT
>NW_011147393.1:0-747 GCF_000146605.3 Meleagris gallopavo
GTGGAGGGGGAGGCGAGGGGGAGGATTTGAGGTGGACACAAGAAATATCATTTCCCACCATCCTCTCCCTTCCTGGACAGCTGCGAGGTGCCCGTGTGGGACCCGGCACGGCCCTGAGCTCAGCGCCAGCCCTCAGCATCTCCCCCTCCCGCACCACCCCCCACGAGCCAGGCAGGCTCCACACTCCTCTCCCTGCGAGGTGGAAGGATCGTTTCTTTAATCTCTCCCCTAACCCCGTGACCTTCCTCCTTAAGGAGCTTTTCCCCTTCATGTCACTGCTTTTTAAAGCCTCCTTTACAAATAAAAGCAATTTCCTTTTGGAACTGTAACTATGACATGGAGAGAGATGCACTTTTTTTTTTTTTTTTTGGACAATAAAGGGGTAAGAATGGGGGCCCTGCTCCCCTTTGGTGTTTGTGTTCTCTTGAAGCTGTTTGTTTAGATACTTTACATAAGACAGTAAACACCGGCGAGTTAAAGGCTTTAATTAAAAAAGGTAGTGAGCTGGGAAGGGTGGAGGGGGGGGGCTTTCAATTTACACAGCGATTTAGAGAAGCGGCCCCAGACAGACAACATAAACCCTGCGGACAAAGCTACCGATTACCGCGGTGCCCACCTCGGGGTGCGCAGCTCAGAAGCCGTTGTGTCTCCTGCTGCCCCTCCGGCGTGCAGATCCACCCCGGCAGGATTCATCCTTTTCAGCCCCACAACCTGGCTTTGAAGTTCCTGAGTTTTGGGGGTTTTTTT
>NW_011147394.1:0-340 GCF_000146605.3 Meleagris gallopavo
ACCAGAGAAGGCTCAGCTACCCAACAACATTTTGGCTTCCATCTTGTCTGAGAACTGCTCATTATGCACAGCCCTCATCTTTGCTTTGTTTGGTGAGGTGGGGACTGCCATTGCTTCCTCAGTCCCACAGACCCCTTCCCATCCCACACTGCCATGGGAGATCAGGTCCTGGACCACCTGAGGACCCAAACATCCAGGAGTCTTTGGGTCCTGACGAGATGAGTCCCAGAGTTCCGAGGGAATTCACCGCTGCAGTCACGAGCCACTCTCCATGGTATTTCACAAGTCGAGGCAGTCAGGTCAAGTCCCTGGTGAGGAGAAAAAGGTGACAGCACACCTC
>NW_011147395.1:0-789 GCF_000146605.3 Meleagris gallopavo
AAGACCACGACTCCGAGAAATGCCTCCCAGTTCCTCCCAATTACACTCCATTACATTCCTCATCATGACACTTACTCCCAGACTTTTGGCATTTTACTGCGGAAAGACCATTTCGATCCAGAATATATGCCATTGGCCCTCACAAACACCGATTGCCTCACAAAGATGTGGCACATCCCACCAGAAAGACCATTTCCAGCCCCCAAAAGATGGCATTTACTCCCAGAAACACCAGCTTTCTCACACATTCCTCACCTTTTCCCCCCCACATAAGACCTTTTCACCCAGAAATGACAGTTCTCTTAGGAATACCTCCCCAAATTCCCCCTAATCTGCTACACTACACTCCGCACTATGACACTTTCTCCCCAAACTAGGACACTTTCTCCCAGAAAGGCCGCTTTTTCCCCCCAAAGTACACCGTTGGCTTCCAAAAAGAACACATTCTCCCCAAGAAATACCACCCTTCTCCAATACAATGACATTACCTCCCAGTAATGCTACCTTGGGCCCAAACATTGGACAGCTTCTCCCACAACTACTACTTTTCCATCCAAAAGAGGACATCTTCTCCCCAAAGAATGCTATTTTCTCCCGGAAACAAAGCAGCTTTCTCACAAATGGGTGGCATTTTCCAACCAACTATGCTACTCTCTCCCAGAAAGAGCACTTTTCTGACAAGTACCTTCCCTTTTCTCTCAAAAATACTGCTAGACACTCCTCAAGAGGACATTTCCTCCCATCTACACCCCGTTTTCTCCCCAAAGGACCCCTTTTTCACACCAAAAA
>NW_011147396.1:0-887 GCF_000146605.3 Meleagris gallopavo
GGAGCACAGCCTGAAGCAGGACTTGACTCAGGAGCTCCACTAAGCGCTGGCACGTGTTCTTTAGTCCCCCAGGTCCTCCAGAGCTGCGCCGAGTTCCTTGAGCAGCATGGCGTGGTGCAGGGGATATACCGCCTGTCCGGCGTCGCGTCCAACGTCCAGCGCCTCCGGTAAGAGTGCTGCGACTGACACAGCTGGACTGCACGTGGGGTGGCTTTTACTTGCTTTCCTCTTTCTCAACCATTTTGTGTCCTCCTCTCCAGGTGTGAATTTGACTCTGAGCAGATTCCTGAGCTGACCGTCCGTGACATTCACAGCGTGAGCTCCCTCTGCAAGATGTACTTCAGGGAGCTCCCGAACCTCTGCTCACCCACCAGCTGTACGACAAGTTCTCGGTAAGCACAAGGCAATGTCTTCCCTTGACCTCTTCCCTGGGCCTCTTGGGAGATGGCTGCAGCAGTGCCCCAGCTCTGAGGCCCTTTTTCTGTTAGCCCCATCAGGTTGACTCGCATGTCTTTGCCACGTCCTGCATTGTACTGATGCCACTTTTGGTGGTGCCAGGAGGTGGTTATTTCCACATTCACAGTGCTTGTGAGAATTCCCAGGTGGTTTTTGTTTTTTGCTATTCCCCACCTATTTATAGGACGGGAATGGGATGAATAGCAAAGTGTACTTGGAGATGAATGCCCACTGCGAGGAGCTGAGCTGCCCACCCAGGCTGTAAAGCGGCCCGCTGCTTGGACTCCCTGGCCTCGGTGGCACCAGCTGCGTGCCGCTGTGTTCCCCAGATGTCTCTTGGGAGGCATAAAATGTGCCTTGGTGCTGCCCAACAGCACACTGTCCCCATAGTTCCCCACCTGTGGCAGGTTTCTAGCCTGATTTGTCTTACT
>NW_011147397.1:0-719 GCF_000146605.3 Meleagris gallopavo
TTCACAAGTGATCTCTCCTAGGTAAAACTTACATTTTATACCTACTCCTACTAAAGTTATACGGAAATCTTCACAATCCTTCCCAATGCCTCCACTTTCTATCTAATAGAAAGACAAATCAATTTCAAGAGTACACATCCTGTTTTAAATCTCTTCTGCAGCTCATAATGTCATTCTTAACATTTAGATAATATCTCCAGAAGCACTCAGTTTAGCTTTTCTCATTGATTTTCAAAAGTTACTGGAATGCATTCATTTCTTTAAGAGTTTGTGACTTGTAATTCCCAAAACTTGTGGGGTTGTCTGAGTGATGCGCTGATATTTTCCACTTGTTAAGGAAACATTTCAAAGCAGTGAGTTAAGCCAGCACGTGACATCTGTTGTTCATCCATAAGTTTCTGTTTTGAGTCTGTCTGGACTTCCAGAGGTTCACAAGGATTTTAACATGCTAGAAAATAGCAGAAAGGCTTAGAAAACAAAACTAAAGGAGAAAAATGGAATAAAAGTGAACTTCAGAAATGTAGTTACTAGCTACAGATAGACTGTGGAGTTCAGCAGGGGTACCTTAGCTCTGAAAGGTATGAAATATTTCATGTTGGAGAATAAGCAAGCATTAGAGTCTGTTAATACAGTCAGGTTATTTCCTGCAGCAGTGAGCTTAAAATGCAATGAATTACTGACATCCATTCTTACCTCTGACATCAATGCCGACATACTCT
>NW_011147398.1:0-459 GCF_000146605.3 Meleagris gallopavo
CATTTCATGGAGAAAATATCATATTTTTGGGGAAAATCTACTATTTGTTGGAAAAGGTGTCATATTTAAGGGAAGAAATCTGGTATTTCTGGAGAAAATGTCATGTTTGGGGATAAAATAGGTATTTCTGGTGAAAAACGTAGAGTCTTCGGGAATAAAACTGAAATTTCTGGAGCAAAATATCATATTTTGGGAGAAAGCTACTATTTCTCGGAGAAAACGTCATATTTCTGGTTGAAAAACGGTATTGATGGGAGAAAACGTCCTATTTCTGGTTGAAAAATGGTATTTGTGGGAGGAAGCTGCAGTTCCTGGCAGAAAATGGCTTACTTTCGGGAGAAAGCGGCTCTTTGCGGTATAAAATGTCGTATATTTGCGATAAAACTGGCATTTCTTGGAGAAAATATCATATTTTTGGGGAAAAAATCTACTATTTCTTGGAAAAGGTGTCATATTTAA
>NW_011147399.1:0-470 GCF_000146605.3 Meleagris gallopavo
GTCATTTCTGGGTGGAAAGGTCTTATGTGGGGGGAAAAGGTGAGGAATGTGTGAGAAAGCTGGTGTTTCTGGGAGTAAATGCCATCTTTTGGGGGCCAGAAATGGTCTTTCTGGTGGGATGTGCCACGTATTTGTGAGGCAATCGGTGTTTGTGAGGGCCAATGGCATATATTCTGGATCGAAATGGTCTTTCCGCAGTAAAATTCCAAAAATCTGGGAGTAAGTGTCATGATGAGGAATGTAATGGAGTGTAATTGGGAGGAACTGGGAGTAATTTCTCGGAGTCGTGGTCTTTGTGGGTGCATATGTCCCATTTAGGGAAGATAGGAGTATTTCTTAGCAGAACTGCCATAGCATTTAGGGAAAATGTCCTATCCTTGGGAGACAAGTGGTATTAGTGGGAGAAGATGTCCTACTCTTGGTTGCAAGTGTCCAATTTGGTCTTGTCATCTAGTCTTTTTGGGAGAAAA
>NW_011147400.1:0-637 GCF_000146605.3 Meleagris gallopavo
AGGCCTCACCTGCAGTGCTGCGTCCAGATGTGGAGTCCTCAGTGCAGGGAGACATGGAGCTGTGCGAGTGCATCCAGAGTACAGCCACAAACACGAACCCAAGGATGGAACCCCTGTCCTGTAAGCAAGGAGAGCTGGGCTGTTCAGCCTCCTGGAGAAGTGAAGGCTCCAAGGGAACCTGGTAACAGCCTTTCAATACCTCAAGGAAAGAACAAGGGGAAAATGGAGGTGAAATCTAAGGAAAATGTCTTGTACAGTGAGGGTGCTGAGGCAGTGGCACAGGTTGCCAGAGACATGGTGGATGTGCTGGCCCTTTCAAGGTGAGCCTGGCTCAGACTCTGAGCAACTTGATCTAGCTGTGGATGGTCAGCACGGGGGAGTCGGATCACATCGCAAACCTACCTGCATACAAGCAGCGCACCAACATGGGGTGCATGATGTTCATTACCTGCTGGACACATCTCACACCACTGACTGGAGGAGCCCAGGCAATCCTTCAACTCCATCAGGCTGCAAAATGAAATCAGAAGAGACGCAGAACGTAATTTAAAACACAACAAGGATGCACACAATGCCCTTTAAAAAACACCCACCGCATGGATGCAATTAGCCCATTAATTACAGCCATCCAGCTTGA
>NW_011147401.1:0-630 GCF_000146605.3 Meleagris gallopavo
AAAAAGTGGTATTTTCGTTGAAAAACGGGTATTTGTGGGAGAAAAAAGTGGTATTTTTGTGTAAAAAACAGGTATTTCCTGGAAGAAAAAGGGGTATTTTCCTGTAAAAAACAGGTATTTGTGGGAGAAAAAAGGGGTATTTTGGGTGTAAAAAACAGGTATTTGTGGGAGAAAAAGGGGTATTTTCGTGTAAAAACAGGTATTTGTGGGAGAAAAAGACATATTGTCGTTGAAAAACAGGTATTTGTGGGAGAAAAAGGGTAATTTTCGTGTAAAAAGAGGTATTTGTGGGAGAAAAAGGGGTATTTTCGTGTAAAAACAGGTATTTGTGGGAGAAAAAGGGGTATTTTCGTGCAACAACGGGTGTTTGTTAGATAACAGGGGTTATTTTCATGTAAAATCAGGTATTTGTGGGAGAAAAAGGGGTATTTTCGTGTAAAAACAGGTATTTGTGGGAGAAAAAGGGGTATTTTCGTGTAAAAACAGGTATTTGTGGGAGAAAAAGGGGTATTTTCATAGTAAAAACAGGTATTGTTGGGAGAAAAGGGTATTTTTGTGTAAAAACAGGTATTTGTGGGAGAAAAAGGGGTATTTTCGTGTAAAAACAGGTATTTGTGGGAGAAAAAGGGG
>NW_011147402.1:0-436 GCF_000146605.3 Meleagris gallopavo
CATAAGGCCTGGGAGTACTGGTGGGTGGGAGCTGGACACAAGCCAGCAGTGGGCCCTTCCAGCCCAGAAAGCCAACCGTATCCTGGGCTGCATCCAAAGATGCGCAGTCAGCGGGCGAAGGGAGGAGATCCCCATCCCTCTGCTCTGCGCTGGTCAGGCCTCACCTGCAGTGCTGCGTCCAGATGTGGAGTCCTCAGTGCAGGGAGACATGGAGCTGTGCGAGTGCATCCAGAGTACAGCCACAAACACGAACCCGAAGGATGGAACCCCTCTCCTGTAAGCAAGGAGAGCTCGGCTGTTCAGCCTCGTGGAGAAGTGAAGGCTCCAAGGGAACCTGGTAACAGTCCTTTCAATACCTAAAGGAAAGAACAAGGGAAAATGGAGGTAGAAATCTAAAGGAAATGTCTTGTACAGTGAGGGTGCTGAGGCAGTGGCA
>NW_011147403.1:0-531 GCF_000146605.3 Meleagris gallopavo
TTTATACCGCAAATAGCCACTTTCTCCCAAAAATATGCCATTTTCTGCCAGGAACTGCAGTCTCCTCCCACAAATACCATTTTTTCTTCAAGAAATACGCGTTTTCTCCCAAAATATGATATTTTGCCCCAGAAATTCCAGTTTTATCACCGAAGACTCTACGTTTTTCACCAGAAATACCTATTTTATCCCCAAACATGACATTTTCTCCCAGAAATTCCAGATTTCTTCCCTTAAACATGACACCTTTTCCAAGAAATAGTAGATTTTTTCCCAAAGATATGATATTTTCCCCAAGAAATGCCAGTTTAATCGCAAATATACGACATTTTATACCGCAAATAGCCGCTTTCTCCCAAAAATATGCCTTTTTCTGCCAGGAACTGCAGTTTCCTCCCACAAATACCATTTTTCAACCAGAAATAGGACGTTTTCTCCCATCAATACCGTTTTTCAACCAGAAATAGGACGTTTCTCCGAGAAATAGTAGCTTTCTCCCAAAAATATGATATTCTGCCCCAGAAATTCCAA
>NW_011147404.1:0-866 GCF_000146605.3 Meleagris gallopavo
GGATTTGAATACGTGCTTGCAAGGAGGCTAGCAAGTATTGTCACCTTCAGTGGGCGATATTGGGTGTCACTGTCACCAGGTGTCACCGTCACTCAAGTGTCACCGTCACGCAGGGTCCACCCCACAGCCCACACTGTTCCCACGGGGCGGGGATGCCACCCCTTACTTTTGTAATTAAGGTTTATTTTTTGATAAGGAGGGATTGGGGGATGCCCCCCCCCAGCCCCCTGCAAATAATAAAGGGCAGAGGAGCAGCTGTGGGGCTCCACGTCTCACAGTGGAGGGGGAACTTTGAGGACAGAGGTCACTGCACTTCACTTTTAAATGTATGACACATGAGGCACTTACTAGAATATGCAATTAACCCTGAGTTCCTAAAAATCAGGATGTATTTCTCTCCTCGGAAACACAGTTCCAAATGAACTGTTAGTATAATTTCAGAAATGTCCTTAGGTATATTTTTATGTACCATCTATAACACTAACAGGTGATCTTAGTGCAGGTAGAGTTTCAACTATAAAAAACCCGGGCTTAGTTATCAGTGCTGGATTTCATCTTGGTAAGGACGCTTTGAATAGGTGAAATGTAGACAGGCATCAACTCCCCGGTCACCTCGTTCAGTGCATCCCTGACGTGGTCATTTTTGACTCATGTCGTGACCTTCACGCACAACGAATGTGGTACTCAGACATGATTTGAGCCAGAATGTGATGTGCCCACATTCAGAAGTTGGGATTATACACTATGCTTACCAAAACCTTGACGTTCTGGGGCCGCCTTTCCGTGGGGGGTCGCTGGGGATGGGGGGGACGGTAGCAGCGCAGGAGCCGGGGCGAGGGCGTGAGGAAGCGGTGCTCTGCAGGGCC
>NW_011147405.1:0-649 GCF_000146605.3 Meleagris gallopavo
CCGACGACAAAACCGCCACTAAAAAAACCAACTTGGAACTACAAAGAAGCGATGATAGGAAGGCGATTTCCCAACTTGTGGTGTGTGAAGGAATTCGGGTCGGGGAACGAATCAAACAAACCCAGCAGAAAAAATAAATGATCTACGGACGGTGCGCCGAGTTTGGTGCGGTGCGGGACGCGGCCGTGCGCGGATTTATTTTCAGCGGGGCCGCCGTTCTGAGTTGTGGGTTTTGTGTGTTTTTTTTTTTTTTTCCACCAATAAATGTCACGATTGTCAGTTTATTCCTATTATTCTTCTTATTTTTGGCCGTGTTTCCGGCCGTAGATTTAGCGCGGCGAAAGGGTTTGGAGAGGGAAATGTGCGGAGCTGAGCTTGGAAAGAGGGGGAGAGAGAAAAAGCAGCGAGTGGCAGGGCGATAAAAATAATTAGTCATAGAGGGAAATTAGACTTTGGGAAGAGCTGCTGCGGAACATCGGGGATTAAGAGCTTTTTTCTATTCGGAGATTTGGGGATTTTGTGCCTGTGGTTCGCGGGGCTGTAATCCCCGCAGTGCGCGGGGGGAGGAAAATAAAAGAGGGGAGGGGAAGGGGGAAAAATAGTTGGAATTGTCAGTGTTTGCATTGAGGTTAAGGGGTAAAAAAAAAAA
>NW_011147406.1:0-604 GCF_000146605.3 Meleagris gallopavo
GTAACAACTGCACGGAGAGATGTGTTGGTCTCTGTGGAAACAGCAAGGAAGTGGAATGTGCATTTCCCGGCATGCCCCGGAACCTCACTTTGCTGACTGGTCATTGTCTGCCCAGCAGGTAAGGGCGATGCACACCCGCCAGCGTTTACCCATTACAGAGCCCGGCACAATAGGGTTCCCCCAGAGCTCTGAATTGCGCTTCATGGTGCCCAGAAGGCTGCCTATCCTCTTTGTTCTGTGTCTTGCTTGTCTCTGGTCTTGCACTGTTTTCACTATTACATTCTCTTGTCCTCCTATTTTTGTGTTCCTTGCCCCATTCTATAGGCCTAATGACCCCTTGGCTTTGTGTTGCCACATTCATGTCGGCATTCAGTTTTGGCGTTCCCTGCCGTATTGTTTGGGCCGTCATCCTTGGCATTTCCTTCCATGTTCTCTTGGCCCTTACCTTTGCCTGGGCATTCCCTTGCCCTCCTGTTTTTGTGGCAACACCTGGGGCGGGGTGCAGCCCTGCGAGCACAGCTGGGGGCAGTTTGGCTGTGGAGTGGGGCAGAGCCAGGCTCCACCCCTCCCTGATCCCATGTAAGGGCTGGGAAGAGTAGGGGCA
>NW_011147407.1:0-442 GCF_000146605.3 Meleagris gallopavo
TCACTGTACAAGACATTTTCCTTAGATTTCACCTCCATTTTCCCTTGTTCTTTCCTTTAGGTATTGAAAGGCTGTTACCAGGTTCCCTTGGAGCCTTCACTTCTCCAGGAGGCTGAACAGCCCAGCTCTCCTTGCTTACAGGAGAGGGGTTCCATCCTTGGGTTCGTGTTTGTGGCTGTACTCTGGATGCACTCGCACAGCTCCATGCCTCCCTGCACTGAGGACTCCACATCTGGACGCAGCACTGCAGGTGAGGCCTGACCAGCGCAGAGCAGAGGGATGGGGATCTCCTCCCTTGGCCCGCTGACTGCGCATCTTTGGATGCAGCCCAGGATACGGTTGGCTTTCTGGGCTGGAAGGGCCCATTGCTGGCTTGTGTCCAGCTCCCACCCACCAGTACTCCCAGGCCTTATGGAGCAGGACTACGCTCAGTCCTTTCATC
>NW_011147408.1:0-318 GCF_000146605.3 Meleagris gallopavo
AGTGGGGGTGTGACTTCATTCAGGCCACGGTAGTCCACCGTCAGCTCCATTCTCCACTGGCTTCACGTACTGGCCATATGGGGCTGTTAAAGGGTGAGTGAGTTTTGCTGATCACTCCCTGATCCTCTAGTTGACGAATCAACTTATGAATGGGGAGCAAGGAATCCCTGTTGGTGCGGTACTGCCGTCTGTGCACCGTTTTTGTGGCAATCGGTACCTGTTGCTCTTTTACTTGCAGCAACCCCACGGCAGACGGATCTTCTGATAGGCCAGGCAAAACAGACAGCTGCTTAATGTTGTCTGTGTCCACAGCAGCTA
>NW_011147409.1:0-630 GCF_000146605.3 Meleagris gallopavo
CCGCACGGCACCACCAGGGCGGCCCCTGCCAGCCCCCGGCGCCCTGGCATCAACACCACCCCGGCCCCAGAACCATCCTTCGGGGGTCGGGAGCGGTCCCTCGAGGGGGTCAGCCTGGGGGCAGCCACTGCCTCGCGGAAGCTTGAGAGGCCTGGCAGCCCCCAGCGCCAGCTCTGCCTTCGCTCTCCCCTCCAGCATCCATCAGGGGATGGAAGCGAGCCCAGCAGGGTGTAGCCTTGGGGACATTGTCCAGCAGACAGACAACCGCTGCCTGGGGGAAGCCGACCGGCCCAGCAGCCCCCGTCCCCCGGGCATCATCACCACCCTCCCACTCCCCTCCACCGTCCTTCAGGAGGTGGGAGTGGCCCCCCCAGGCTGTCAGTTTGGGGGCGTCATCCAACACCCAGAAAACCACAGCCTGGGGGAAGCATACCAGGCCCTGCAGCCCCCAGCCCCCCCAGAGCACCACCTCTGCCCTCCCACTCCTCTCCACCATCAGTCAGGAGGTGGGAGCACCCCCGGCGTGTGGGTTTGGGGGCATCATCTGACAGCCAGAGAACCACTGCTGGCATCACCCGGGGCTTTCCATGCTGTGCTGTGCCAATAAATAAAGTAGCATCACAACTGTCC
>NW_011147410.1:0-564 GCF_000146605.3 Meleagris gallopavo
TTGAAAAAAAGGTATTTGTGGGAGGAAACTGCAGTTCCTGGCAGAAAATGGCTTACTTTTGGGAGAAAGCGGGTATTTGTGGTAGATAATACCCTATTTTTGGGAGAAATCTACTATTTCTGGGAGAAAATGTCATATTTTGGGGAAGAAAACTGGTATTTC
The DNA here is from genome assembly GCF_000146605.3 of Meleagris gallopavo. Classification (NCBI taxonomy): domain Eukaryota; kingdom Metazoa; phylum Chordata; class Aves; order Galliformes; family Phasianidae; genus Meleagris; species Meleagris gallopavo. The sequence continues at coordinate 163 of NW_011147410.1, forward strand.
TGGGAGACAATGTCATTTTTTAGGAGAAAATAGGTGTTTCTGGAAGAAAACGTAGAGTCTTCGAGGAATAAAACTGGTATTTCTGGAGCAAAATAACATATTTTGGAAGAAAACGCGTATTTCTGGGAGAAAATGTCATGTTTTGGGGGCAAAATCTGATATTTCTAGGAGAAAACGTCATATTTCTGGTTGAAAAATGGTATTTGTGGGAGGAAACTGCAGTTCCTGGCAGAAAACTGCATATTTTTGGGAGAAAGCGGCTATTTGCGGTATAAAATGTCGTACTTATGCGATAAAACTGGCATTTCTTGGAGAAAATATCATATTTCTGGGGGAAAAATCTACTATTTCTTGGAAAAAGGTGTCATATTTAAGGGAAGAAATCTGGTATTTCTGGAGAAA
>NW_011147411.1:0-502 GCF_000146605.3 Meleagris gallopavo
CACAGGCACTACAGCAGACGGCGCCAAACAGAAGGATGATGCCACAGCCACTGCAGGAGACGGCGCTCCCGCAACAGGCTACGATGCCCACGCTCTGGCAGCGCTGCTGACGGCCCTCACCAGCAGAATGAAGAAACAGGAAGTCGTGGAAATGGTGCTCACCAGAAGGGCAGTCCTAAAGCGACACCGGAGACGGCGCACGCCTGAAGGACAATGCTTAAGGCAACGCTGTAGATGGCGTCCACCAGAAGGGCAAGGCAAGACACAGCACCAGGTACAGTGCTCACCTGAAGGACAGTGCTAAAGCAATGCCGTAGACGGCACACACCAAAAGAACGAAGCAAGAGAAGAACGAAGCAAGAGGATGTGCAGGAGACGACGCCAAATAGAAGGATAAAGCTGTAAGTGGTGCAGGAGATGGCGCCAAACAGAAGGACGATGCCATAGGCACTGCAGGAGACGGCGCCAAACAAAAGGACGATGCCACAGGCGCTGCGGGAAA
>NW_011147412.1:0-571 GCF_000146605.3 Meleagris gallopavo
TCCACCGTGGTGGAGCAGGTGGTTAGGCCAAACCAGCAGAGCCAGCTGGAGGGCTGGCTCTTGGTCGGAACCGGGATCTGCTCCTCATGAAGGACCCGGTTTTTCTTCGCGTCCTCCACCGTGGTGGAGCAGGATGTTAGTCCAAACCAGCAGAGCCAGCAGGAGGGCTGGCTCTTGGCCTCGATCCGACTCTGCTGCTTGGGAAGGACCTGGTCTTTCTTCCCATCGTTGGTTTTAGTGGAGCAGGTGGTTAGTCCAAACCAGCAGAGCCAGCTGGAGGGCTGGCCCTTGGACTCGATGGGACGCTGCTCCTCATGAAGGACCTGGTCTTTCTTCGTGTCCTCCATCTTGGTGGAGCAGGATGTTAGTCCAAACCAGCAGAGCCAGCTGGAGGCTGGCCCTTGGACTCCACAGGACGCTGCTCCTCATGAAGGACCTGGTCTTTCTTTCTGTCCTCCATCTTGGTGGAGCAGGATGTTAGTCCAAACCAGCAGAGCCAGCCGGAGGGCTGGCCCTTGGACTCCACAGGACGCTGCTCCTCATGAAGGACGTGGTCTTTCTTCGCGTCCTC
>NW_011147413.1:0-482 GCF_000146605.3 Meleagris gallopavo
CTTTCTACCAGAAAAATATGACAGTTGGGGCCAGAATTACCAGTTTTCTCACCCCAAAATATGACATTTCGAGCCTGAAATAACAGTTTACTCACCCAAAAGTGTGACTTTTTCTCCCACAAATCCCAGGGTTGTCCAAAAAATATCGAATTTTCTTGCAGGAATACCAGTTTACTCCCCCCAAATAGGACATTTCCTCTCCGATATGACAGTTTTCCTGACAGAAAATTTGAAAATTTCCCCCAGAAACACTAGCTTTCTCCCAGAATTAGGACATTTCCTGCCAGAAATAACACTTTTCTAGCCCAAAGTAGGACATTTTCTCCCAGAATTACCAGTTTCTCACCCAAAATACGATCTTCCTGCCAGAAATGCCAGATTTCTCCCCCCACGTAGGCAGAAATGCCTCTTTTCTCAAGAAAAAGATAGACATTTCCTGCCAGAAATGCCAGGTTTCTCCCCGAAAATATGACATTTTCACC
>NW_011147414.1:0-832 GCF_000146605.3 Meleagris gallopavo
GAACCGTAGGATTGTTGCATGATGGGCAGGTGGTACAGGGAACTGGCATTGTGACGGCATGGGCAGGTCACAGAAGGCAGAATGCTTACAGATCCATCTGGTGCCATGGGCTGCATCGGGAGAGCCTAGAAAGAGCTGCATCCCTGTGCCAGCCTAATGCTCAGGAGAGTAGGATGGTGTGCAGAGGCTGAGGTAAGAGGGCAGGAGAGCGGGCCCGACATTGTTGGCTGTTTTATTGGACAGGATGAAAGGAGTGTTTGTGATGCCTTGTTTTTGCATCTCGTTCTTTGTGTTGGAGAGCCAGAGGCCGACAGTAGATCATGACTAGAGCATGGAAGCCCGTGTCCTCTGCTGCACAGCTGGAGAGATGTTCCATTTTCGACATCGACATTTGTGCAGGGAGATTTAGTCAAAAGGACAGTAGGATTGTTGCATGATGGGCAGGTGGTACAGGGAACTGGCATTGTGACGGCATGGGCATGTCACAGAAGGCAGAATGCTTTCAGATCCATGTGGCACATAGGTACTGGTGCCACGGGCTGCATAGGGAGAGCCTAGAAAGAGCTGCATCCCTGTGCCAGCCTAATGCTCAGGAGAGTAGGATGGTGTGCAGAGGCTGAGGTAAGAGGGCAGGAGAACGGGCCCGTCTGGGTTGTCTGTTGAAGTAGACAGGATGAAAGGAGTGTTGTGATGCTACTGATTTGCATCTTGTTCTTTGTGTTTGAGAGCCAGAAGCCGAGAGGAGAACATGGCTAGAGCATGGAAGCTCGTGTCCTCTGCTGCTGAGCTGGAGAGATGTTCCATTTTTGACATGGACATCCGTGCTGGGAGC
>NW_011147415.1:0-802 GCF_000146605.3 Meleagris gallopavo
AGAGCGGTAGATGTAATCTACCTTGATTTTAGAAAGGCATTTGATAGTGTCTGCCACGACATCCTTATAACACAGCTGAGGAAGTGTGGGATAGACGAGTGGACAGTGAGGTGGGTTGAGAACTGGCTGAGTGGCAGAGCGCAGAGGGTCGTCGTTGGTGGTGCAGAGTCTGGCTGGAGACCTGTAACCAGTGGTGTCCCCCAGGGGTCTGTGCTGGGTCCGGTCTTGTTCAACATCTTCATCAATGACCTTGATGAGGGGATAGCGGCCACCCTCAGCAAGTTTGCTGATGATACGAAGTTGGGAGGATTGGCTGACACGCCTGAAGGCTGCGCTGCCATTCAGCGAGACCTGGACAGGCTGGAGAGCTGGGCAGTAAGAAACCGGATGAGGTTCAACTAAAGCAAGCGTAGGGTCTTACACGTAGGGAGGAATAATTGCATGCACCACTACAGGCTGGGGATGAGGTGCTGGAGAGGAGCTCTGCAGAGAGGAACCTGGGCGTCCTGGTGGACGACAGGTTGGCCGTGAGCCAGCAGTGTGCCCTCGTGGCCAAGAAGGCCAATGGCATTCTGGGGGTGCATTAAGAAGAGCGTGTCCAGCAGGTGGAGGGAGGTGATCCTCCCCCTCTACTCTGCCCTGGTAAGGCCTCATCTGGAGTACTGTGTCCAGTTCTGGGCTCCCCAGTACAAAAAGACAGGGATCTCTTGGAAAGAGTCCAGCGGAGGGCCACAAAGATGGCGAAGGTCCTGGAGCATCTCCCCTATGAAGAAAGGCTGAGTGAACCGGGTCTGTTAGCCTT
>NW_011147416.1:0-585 GCF_000146605.3 Meleagris gallopavo
AGCTGTGAGCTCTGCTTTTCTGGAGGATCTCAAGCTGGATGGCTGTAATTAATAGGGCTATGTGCTAATTGCATCCATGCGGTGGGTGTTTTTTAAGGGTCATTGTGTGCATCCTCGTTGTGTTTTAAATTATGTTCTGCGTCTCTTCTGATTTCATTTTGCAGCCTGATGGAGTTGAAGGATTGCCTGGGCTCCTCCAGTCAGTGGTGTGAGATCTGTCCAGCAGGTAATGAACATCATGCACCCCATGTTGGTGCGCTGCTTGTATGCAGGTAGGTTTGCGATGTGATCCGACTCCCCCATGCTGACCATCCACAGCTAGATCAAGTTGCTCAGAGTCTGAGCCAGGCTCACCTAGAAAAGGGCCAGCACATTCACCATGTCTCCGGCAACCTGTGCCACTGCCTCAGCACCCTCACTGTACAAGACATTTTCCTTAGATTTCACCTCCATTTTCCCTTGTTCTTTCCTTTAGGTATTGAAAGGCTGTTACCAGGTTCCCTTGGAGCCTTCACTTCTCCAGGAGGCTGAACAGCCCAGCTCTCCTTGCTTACAGGAGCGGGGTTCCATCCTTGGCTTCGCGTT
>NW_011147417.1:0-548 GCF_000146605.3 Meleagris gallopavo
CACCCAAACACAACGTTTCCTACCAGAAATACCAGGATTCTCCCCAAATAGGACATTTTCTGCCAAGGAATTGCAGTTTCAGCCAGAATACCACATTTTCTCACAGAAATACCAGGATTCTCCCCAAAAATAGGACATTTTCTGCCAGGAATTGCAGTTTTCGGCCAGAAATACCACATTTTCTCACAGAAATACCAGTTTTCCCTCCGAACATAGGACATTTTCTCCAAGAAAGTGGAGATTTTCCCCCCAAAAATACGCCATTTTCACCCAGAAATTGCAATATTCTACCCAGAAATATCACATTTTCACCCAGAAATACCAGCTTTCTCCCTGAAATATTACATTTTGTTCCAGAAATACCAGTTTTCTCACCCAAAACACGTTTCCTACCAGAAATACCATGATTCTCCCCCAAGAATGTGACATTTTCTGCCAGGAATTGCAGTTTTCTCCCAGAAATATCACATTTCCTCACAGAAATACCGGTTTTCCCTCCGAAAATAGGACATCTTCTCTCAGAAACGGCAGTTTCCCCCCCAAAATAC
>NW_011147418.1:0-478 GCF_000146605.3 Meleagris gallopavo
AGTATTCAGAGGTAGGCGTAGTGCATTCTGCATGTAGCCAAGGCCAAGTGCAAACCGCTCCTTTCCGATGTGCGCACAGGAGCCCGATCACTCGTCGGAGAAAAGCACTCGGCTGAAGTGGCAGGTTCTCGGCAAGCGAGAAACACGAGACCGCTGCTGACGGCTGAAAGCGGTGTTCGGGGAGAAACGCGATTTCTCGGCCAGCTACGGCAAAGTCTCCGGAGCAGTTCAGCGCGAATGCCGCTTTCTACGCGTGAGAGCGAAGGAGTGCGATTCCGATGCCGACAAGTGCGAATTCAGCCTCCTGCACTACCTGCGAGTGGGGGGTTTTTCTGCGCAGTCCTGAAAGGATCTCTCCCCACTTTCTGAAACGCTCTCCCTGAGAGCACTACAGCTGTCGCTCCTCGAACTTGCAAATGCCTTATAGAGCTTGTTTTCCCTTCCACTCTTTTCCTCTCTGAATGCAGATGTGTAGCAG
>NW_011147419.1:0-373 GCF_000146605.3 Meleagris gallopavo
CCCGCGCTGCCCGAGGGGAAGGGGGGACCCCCGCCGGGACCCGCGCAGGGTGAGACCCCCAAAAAAACCCCCAAACGGCCCCCGAAAACCCCCGCATCTGAGCCCAGAAAGCGTCCGGATCTGACTGTAGATATCCCCGAATCTGAGCTCAGATAGCCCTAAAATCTGACCCCAAAATGTGACCCCCCAAGACCCCAACAATCCCAAAATCTGACCCCAAATATCCCCCAAAATCTGACCCCAAATGACCCCAAAATGTGACCCCCCAAACCCCAAACAATCCCAAAATCTGACCCCAAATATCCCCAAAATCTGACCCCAAATGACCCCAAAATGTGACCCCCCAAACCCCAAACAATCCCAAAATCTGACC
>NW_011147420.1:0-725 GCF_000146605.3 Meleagris gallopavo
ATGGTTTCAGATCGCATTCCTTAGCCAAGAGCCATAACCAACATCCCCCAGCAAGACAGGAATTTTTAAACCAGAAATGTAATTCCACAAATATCACTTTCACAACATAAACATTTAACAATCACCAGGACAATAACAAAAATCAATATAGTTTCCACAACCAAGAAAACCAGTTCAGACATTTACTCATTCTGCGTATTTCCACTTGTCACTTTTCCTGCCACTTTTCTTTCCTGACAATATACTGACCCATTTTATTCCAGACTGTAGATGTCCTACCCAATACAGCCACTGTGCCAGGGCCTTACCTGGTTAACTTTCAGAGAGATTGATGGTCTCTGTCCCATGCCAAAAATTCGGTTTTGGTGCCTTCAGGGTTGATACATAGTTTTATGGCTGTGCACTCTGTGATGCCCACCAGGCTTATGTGTACGTCTCCAAGGCTTTATTCAGAGAAAATAATCCAGACTTAAGGAATATCTTTGTCCAGAGTGTCTTCTTGTTCCCATAGTGATCCACCTGAGAGTTGGAGTCCCTTCTGGACAAGCTGCCGGCAGGCCCAAGGAGTCTGCCTCTCAGAGGGTCCCACAGCTAAACAGAGTCTCTTGCCTGGCTTACCAATTGAAGCCAAGAAATCCAACATTAATTTGGCACAACAATGAGTTATGTCAAGCAGGTATTCCTTTGTTACAGTACTGAGTGCATGGGGGATCGCTCCACCAAAC
>NW_011147421.1:0-609 GCF_000146605.3 Meleagris gallopavo
CTCCCTCTGCAAGATGTACTTCAGGGAGCTCCCGAACCCTCTGCTCACCCACCAGCTGTACGACAAGTTCTCGGTAAGCACAAGGCAACGTCTTCCCTTTTCCTCTTCCCTGGGCCTCTGGGGAGATGGCTGCAGCAGTGCCCCAGCTCTGAGGCCCTTTTTCTGTTAGCCCCATCAGCTTGACTCGCATGTCTTTGCCACGTCCTGCATCGTACTGATGCCACTTTTGGTGGTCCCAGGAGGTGGTTATTTCCACATTCACACTGCTTGCGAGAATTCCCAGGTGTTTTTGGTTTTTTTTGCTATTCCCCACCAATTAATAGAACAGGAATGGGATGAATAGCAAAGTGTACTAGGAGATGAATGCCCACTGCAAGGTGCTGAGCTGCCCACCCAGGCTGTAAAGCGGCCCAGTGCTTGGACTCCTTGTTCTCAATAGCACCATCTGTGTGGTTCTATGTTCCCCAGATGTCTCTTGGGCGGCATGACATGTTCTTTGGTGCTGCCCAACAGCACACTGTCCCCATAGTTCCCCACCCTGTGGCAGGTTTCTAGCCTGATTTGTCTTACTCCCTTTCTGTACTCTTCCAGGGTGCTGTTTGTGCCGCT
>NW_011147422.1:0-521 GCF_000146605.3 Meleagris gallopavo
GATGGTGACATTGGTCCTTGTCTCCACACAGAGGGTGACGTTGGTCCCCATCTCCACACATCCCTCCTGGCGCAGGGAAACGGCAGGTGGGGGTAAGTCGGAATCTGTGCGCAGAGAGTGGACAGCAATGAGACACAGCCCTGTGGGCATCGATCAGAGCCACCCATCGTCCCCAGCACTCTCACCTGTCACAACCAGCTCCACGGGGTCAGTCTTCTGCCATGCCCCCCATTCTTCTGACACCTGGTACTGGCACCGATAAGTCCCCGCATGTTCCTTACTTGTGCTAACAAAGGAGAACTCAGCCGTGTTCTGTACCTGGTGCTTGTACATGCAGGAGATGAATCGTTCTTCCTGGCAGAGCCGGACCCGGCAGCCAGCTGGGGCAGGTGGCAGCGCAGGGTGACAGTGTCCCCCAGGGACACCCCCTGGCTGGGGTGCAGCGACAGGGAGGGTGGGGGCACGTGGGACAGGGCACAGCAGTCAGCCTTGTCCCTGCACACCCTCCTGTGCCTCTCTGA
>NW_011147423.1:0-661 GCF_000146605.3 Meleagris gallopavo
AACTGGGCGTAGAAGCCCTTGGGAGCAGCCCTGCGGAGGACTCGGGGATCCTGGTGGACAAAGAGCTGGACATAAGCCAGTCGTGTGCACTTGCAGCCCAGAAGGCCAACTGTATCCTGGGCTGCATTCAAAGAGGAGCGACCAGCAGGGAGAGGGAGGTGATTGTCCCCCTCGACTCGGCTCTGGTGCGGCCCCATGTGCAGCACTGCGTCCAGGCCTGGGGCTCCAGCACAGGAATGATGTGTAGCTTTTGGAGCAGGTCCAGAGAAGGGCCACGAAGACGATCATAGGGCTGGAGCACCTCTCTTAGAAAGAAATGTTGAGGGAACTGGGATTGTTTGTGTGGGAGAAGAGAAAGCTCTGGAGATAGCTCATGACAGCCTTCCAAGACTCGAAGGGAGCGCATAAGCAGGAGGGGGCAACGGCTGTTTAGGAGGGTGGATAGCGATAGGACAAGGGGAAATGGTTTTCAAGTGAGACAGGGGAGGTTTAGGTTGGTTCTTAGGAGGCAGCTTTTCACGCACAGGGTGGTGACGCACTGGAATGTGTGCTTGAGAGTCACTTGCAGGATGATCTGCTCCATGATCCATGACCAGCACAGAGGTGAGACTGACATGCTGGTAGTTCCCCGCATCACACTTTCTATCCTTCCTAAGAGGTG
>NW_011147424.1:0-711 GCF_000146605.3 Meleagris gallopavo
CTCCACTTGATCCTTATTGAAGGATTTATGCTCAATTCATTCCAATTATGGACCATCGTTAGAGAGGTCCATATTGTTATTTCTCGTCACTACCTCCCCGTGCCGGGATTGGGTAATTTACGCGCCTGCTGCCTTCCTTGGATGTGGTAGCCATTTCTCAGGCTCCCTCTCCGGAATCGAACCCTGATTCCCCGTTACCCGTCGCAACCATGGTAGTCCTCTACACTACCATCAATAGTTGATAGGGCAGACATTTGCAAGATCTGTCGTCGGTCAAGCGACCATACGATCGGCATCCTTATCCAGACTTCAACTCAAGCCGCCCGGAGGCGATTGGTTTTACTAATAAGTGCACCAGTTCCACCGCCCGCAAGCGGACAGCGGTCCCGGCATGTTGCATGTATTAGCTCTGGCTTTTCCACAGTTATCCAAGTAACTGATGGGTGGATGATCTTGTGAATTATGGCTGTTGTACTGAGCCTTATGCGGTTTCACATTCATTTATGTTTGTACTTAGACATGCATGGCTTAACCTTTGAGACAAGCGTATATTACTGGTAGGATCAACCAGAATTCGTCTTCGTCAATTGCTTGTTCGATATTTTTTGTCTACCAGGGCACCAGTCCCCGCAGACTCTCTTTCTACGTTCATCAGGTGGCACAATCTTTGTTGTGACCACTCTCATTGACCTGCGGCAGTACACCGACTCC
>NW_011147425.1:0-506 GCF_000146605.3 Meleagris gallopavo
CTCGAAATAAAGGCAGAGACATAGTATTCAGAGGTAGGCGTAGTGCATTCTGCATGTAGCCAAGGCAAAGTGCAAACCGCTCCTTTCCGATGTGCGCACAGGAGCCCGCTCACTCGTCAGAGAAAAGCAGCCGGCTGAAGTGGCCCGTTCTCGGCCAGCGAGAAACACTGCTGACCGCTGCTGACGGCTGAAAGCGGTGTTCGGGGAGAAGCGCGATTTCTCGGCCAGCTACGGCAAAGTCTCCGGAGCGGTTCAGCGCGAATGCCGCTTTCTACGCGTGAGAGCGAAGGAGTGCGAGTCAGATGCCTCCTGCACTACCTGCGAGTGGGGTTTTTCTCCGCAGTCCTGAAAGGATCTCTCCCACTTTCTGTCACGCACACCCTGAGAGCACTACATCGGTCGCTCCTCGAACTTGCAAATGCCTTATTAGAGAGGGTTTTCCCTTCCACTCTTTTCCTGTCTGAATGCAGATGTGTAGCAGTGGAAACCTCACTCTAATGAATTGT
>NW_011147426.1:0-317 GCF_000146605.3 Meleagris gallopavo
TGAAAGCGGCACTCGGGGAGAAGCGCGATTTCTCGACCAGCGTCGGCAAACTCTCCGGAGCGGTTCAGCGCGAGTGCCGCTTTCTACGCATGAGAGCGAAGCAGTGCAATTCCGATGCCGAGAATGTGCGAATTCAGCCTCCTGCACTACCTCCGTAGGGAGGTTTTTTCTCCGCAGGCCAGAAAGGATCGCTCCCCACTTTCTGTCACGCTCTCTCTCCCTGGGAGCGAAACAAATGTCGCTCCCCGAACTTCCAACAGCCTTATTAGAGAGGGTTTTTGCTCTCCACTCTTTTCCTCCGAGCATGCACAAGCGTA
>NW_011147427.1:0-692 GCF_000146605.3 Meleagris gallopavo
GGGCCCACTTCTCCATCCTGTCCTGGTCCCTTCCCTCCCTCCAGTGTATTGACTGCACCGCTCAGCTTGGTGTCACCTGCAACCTTGCTGAGGGTGTACTTGCTGCCATCATCTGTGTCATTGATGAAGATGGTAAAGAGCACTGGTCCCGAGATCAACCCCCTTCCCGTCTCCAACCAACACATTTCTTCTACAAATATTCCCTGTGGAAGATAGACCTTCTTAAAGCAGCTGGGACGTGGCAGCCACTTGAGGAGTGCTTTGCTGTTCACTCAGTTCTATCATGTACTTATGTTCGCTGACAATAAAGACAAAACCTCTGTCTATGTGCAGCCAGGATCCACCCCCTCCCAGACCTCCTGTAAGGGTTGGCAGTGGAGGCAAGAATGTTTTTCTTGAGATCTCTGCCTACCTGAGGCCTTCCGAACGTAAACAGCTTTTTTGCTTTGCTTCTGCATCCCCCGCTGCTGCACTTAGGCTTATCCTCACTTACTTCAGCACGGGACTCTGCTACCCTGCTATCATAGCTGCCTTTTCCATCGCATTATAGTGCTACAGCTGTTTTCCCTACGTTCCTTAGTTTCCCTATTTTTCCTCCTTTTATTGTCTTCCAGTTTCCAGCAGCACAGGGAGCAGTGCAATCAGAAGTTCTCTCTCCTCCCTTTCTTTTGTTTGATTTATTATTCTTAATT
>NW_011147428.1:0-438 GCF_000146605.3 Meleagris gallopavo
ATATTACATTTTCTACCAAAAATACCAGTTGTCTCCCCAACAATATGGCAATATCTCCCAGAAATACCAGTTTTCTCACCCAAAACACAACGTTTCCTACCAGAAATACAAGGATTCTCCCCCAATAATGTGACATTTTCTGCCAGGAATTGCAGTTTTCTCCCAGAAATACCACATTTTCTCACAGAAATACCGGTTTTCCCTCCGAAAATAGGACATCTTCTCTCAGAAACGGCACGTTCCCCCCCCCAAAATACGCCTTTTTTCACCCAGAAATTGCAGTATTCTCCCAAGAAATATCACGATTTCTTCCAGAAAGAGCAGATTTCTCCGTGAAATATGACATTTTGTAACAGAAATACCAGTTCTCTCACAACAAAATCAGCGTTTTCTACCACAAATACCAGTTTTCTCCCAAAAACATGCCATTTTCCGCCA
>NW_011147429.1:0-376 GCF_000146605.3 Meleagris gallopavo
GTGTTGTGCTTTAAATGGTCCGTGTGAGTTCCTGGTGAAGTTCAGAGCAAACAGGGCTGCTCTTGGAGTGCCACAAACGAATAGATTGGCTTGGCTGCCTCTTGAGTTGTGCGCACGCTTTCCATGGCGTGAAAAGCTCTCCTTTGTTTTGCAGCTTTCTGTCAAACACTCGCCTTTGTTAATTCCAGGACAGCCTTCATCAGGCTGGGATTCTATCGGACAGCCATCTTTGCAGAGATCTGCTCGTGAGCACATCTGGATGTGGCTGTCTGGTCATAAACATTCTGTTACCACGCAAACATTTCTTGTCTTTTCTAGATAGGAAACATGGGTAATTCCCTGCCTAAGTGGGAGAAGTTACCTCTGCTATTTGAGG
>NW_011147430.1:0-700 GCF_000146605.3 Meleagris gallopavo
ACGTGTTTGGTCTGCAGCCCAACTTTCTGCAACCTGGAAATAAATCCCGGAGGGACCCATTCTGTGTTAATCTCTCACTGCCTTGAAAGAGATCTTCAACTTTAATGGATTCTGATATATTGATTTTGAAAGATCACTAAGATTTGTACAACAGATGCTTTTAGAGTGCTCACTGTTATACCTTTGAGCTAATAGAGAATTAATAGTCGCGCAACATTTGCATGCCAGATAGAACTAGCGGCATTATTACTTACTGACCCTCGAGAACCAACAATCTGCAGAAAAAGAGAGATAAAAAACATGGTGGTGGTGAATGCGATAGGCAGTTCGAGCAGGGCGTCCCCTGCTTCAAGGTGCACTTTTCCTCTCTCACTCACCCCAGATTCTCTCTTGCTTTTATTCTTCTCAGGTTCTGAAGGGTATTTTCCATTTGTAAACTGCATCCTCATGGCTAGTGCATGATACAGAGGCCAAATGGAACACCTGCTTGCAGAATAAACTATCAAGGTTAACTCTCTTAGCATGCACCTTTGTCTCAGGTGCTGCATGATCATATTTTAAATTCCTGATTAGTGGGATGAAAGAGAGTTAATCATTCTATAATGTAGGGTCATCCCTTTGCCTGGGATTCCTTTCCAGGTTTTTGTCTTAGTGCTACTAATACATTGAAATAGGTATTTCCATAGATTCCAGTATTGGT
>NW_011147431.1:0-879 GCF_000146605.3 Meleagris gallopavo
TTTCTCCCAGAAATACCATTTTCAACCAGAAATAGGACGTTTTCTCCGAGAAATAGTAGCTTTCTCCCAAAATATGATATTCTGCCCCAGAAATTCCAGTTTTATCACCGAAGACTCTACGTTTTTCACCAGAAATACCTATTTTATCCCCAAACATGACATTTTCTCCAGAAATACCAGATTTCTTCCCTTAAATATGACACCTTTTCCAAGAAATAGTAGATTTTCCCCAAAATATGGTATTTTCTCCAAGAAATGCCAGTTTTATCGCAAATATACGACATTTTATACCGCAAATAGCCGCTTTCTCCCAAAAATATGCCATTTTCTGCCAGGAACTGCAGTTTCCTCCCACAAATACCATTTTTTCTACAAGAAATATGACGTTTTCCCATCAATAACGTTTTTCAACCAGAAATATGACGTTTTCTCCGAGAAATAGTAGCTTTCTCCCAAAATATGATATTTTGCTCCAGAAATTGCAGTTTTATTCCCGAAGACTCTACGTTTTCACCAGAAATACCTATTTTATCCCCAAACATGACATTTTCTCCAGAATACCAGATTTTCTTCCCTTAAAAATGACACCTTTTCCAAGAATAGTAGATTTTTCCCCAAAAATATGATATTTTCTCCAAGAAATGCCAGTTTTATCGCAAATATACGACATTTTATACCGCAAATAGCCGCTTTCTCCCGAAAATATGCCATTTTCTGCCAGGAACTGCAGTTTCCTCCCACAAATACCATTTTTTCTACAAGAAATATGACGTTTTCTCCCAGAAATATCAGATTTTGCCCCCAAAACATGACATTTTCTTCAAGAAATACGGGTTTTCTTACAAAATATGATATTCTGCCCCAGAAATTCCAGTTTTA
>NW_011147432.1:0-859 GCF_000146605.3 Meleagris gallopavo
AGACTCTGCACCACCAACGACGACCCTCTGCGCTCTGCCACTCAGCCAGTTCTCAACCCACCTCACTGTCCACTCGTCTATCCCACACTTCCTCAGCTGTGTTATAAGGATGTCGTGGGAGACAGTATCAAGGCCTTTCTAAAATCAAGGTAGACTGCATCTACCGCTCGTGCACAGTGCGCAGTGAGCGGTGAGGGTCTCCTCCTGGTGGCCGTGGGATGCAGAATCCTCATCTTCCCCGCGGAGGCTCGCAGTCTTTCTCCCTGTTCGCTTCTGACCCTGCGGGAGGGGCAGCCCCCCAGCCCCGTTTCAGCTCGCCCTGCGGACATCGAATCGCCTCGCTGCCAGGCGTCCTCGGGCTGTTCTCCAACCCTTCTGTTTGCGGCCTTCAGCCCCTCCTTATCCCAGACCCGGAGTCTGCCATCCCTTATTTTTCTGTCATTCTTGCTCCTACAAGCTGTCTCTAACCCCTCCCTCTCCCCCCATCCTTAGTCCCTGCGAAGCCCTTTCCTCGCGTTTTTACTACGGGGCCCTTCTCGCCCTTCAGCACCGGCCCGCACCGCCGTAGCGGACAACCGCGCAGCAGGCGCGGGCTGCGGCCCCGCACGGCCTCCTGCACGCCCCGCCTCGGCCTCTGCTATTGGCCGGCCCTGCCGGTTGGGTCATGTCATTGGCTGCCGCCGCCACCGCCTGTCGCCGGCACGGCCCGCCCCTGTTTCCGGGAGAGCCCCGTCCGGCCCTTCGTCTCCGCGGAGCCGATTGGCTGCCCCGGCTGTCATTTACAGTTTGGGCGGAGGGGCGATTGGGCGAACGGGGCCGCGCGGGGTGCCCGGTCCGCGCGTGCGCGGTCCGAGCGAGG
>NW_011147433.1:0-581 GCF_000146605.3 Meleagris gallopavo
AATAAAAATGGGGATTTTGGGTAAAAATGGGGATTTTTGTGAGTAAAAAATGAGAATTTGGGGCAAAAATGAGATTTTTGAGAATGAAAACGGGGATTTCTGGCAAAAAATGGGGATTTCTGAGAATAAAAGTGGGGATTTTGGGGGAAAACGAGGATTATGGGAATGAAAAACGGGAAATTTGGGCAAAATTGCGATTTTTTGATAGTAAAAATGGGAATTTTGAGTAAAAATGGGGATTTTTGAGAGTAAAAACTGGAGATTTGGGACAAAAACGGGGATTTTTGAGAGTGAGAAATGGGAATTGGGGGTAAAAATGAGAATTTTAAGAGTGGGAAAAGGGGAAATTTGGGGCAAAAAATGGGGATTTTGAGTATTAAAAATGTATATTTTGGGTTAAAAATGGGGATTTTGAGAATGTGAAAGGCTGCAATTTTGGGCAAAACTGTCAGAAAACGTAAAGCAGCCCCAAAAATGAGCGATTTTCCCCCAAAATTGAGGCGTTCCCAAAAATCACCGTTTTCACCCCAAAATGTGAATGGGGCCAGAAGAAAAAAAAGGAGAAAAAAAAGAGAAAAAAA
>NW_011147433.1:20584-24220 GCF_000146605.3 Meleagris gallopavo
GGGGTTTCTGGGCTGATTAATTAGCGCTAATTGAGGCAGAGTTAATTACTTACCCGGTTTCTCCACCTTCACCTTCAGGGACAGCATGGCGGCCTATAGGGACAAACAGGAACCCTATAGCGACCCCACAGCAACATATAGGAACCTATAGAGACCCCATAGAGACGTATGGGGACTTATAGGGACCCTATAGCGAGCCCACAGCAACATATAGGAACCTATAGAGACCCCATAGAGACGTATGGGGACTTATAGGGACCCTATAGCGACCCCACAGCAACATAAAGGAACCTATAGAGACCCCATAGAGACGTATGGGGACTTATAGGGACCCTATAGCGACCCCACAGCAACACACAAGGACCTATAGGGACTCCATAGCAACACATAGGAACCTATAGGAACCCTATAGCGACCCCATAGCAATACATACGGACCCTATAGCAACACACACGGACCCCATCGCAACATATAGGGACCCTATAGGAACACACAGGGACCCTATAGCGGCCCCATAGCAACATATAGGAACACATAGGGACCCCATAGAGGCATATGGGGACTTACAGGGATCCTATAGTGACCCCATAGCAACATATAGGGACCTATAGGAACCTCATAGAAGCATATGGGAACTTACAGGGATCCTATAGCGACCCTACAGCAACATATAGAGACACTATAGGAACATATAAGGACCCTATAGCAGCCCCATAGCAACACATAGAGAGCCTATAGCAACATACAAGGATCCTACAGGAACATACAGAAACCCTATAGCAATATATAAGGATCCTATAGAAACATACAGTGCCCCCATAAGGACCACATAGAAACACATGAGGACTTATAGGGACTCTACAGTGATCCCATAGCAACACATAAGGAGCTATAGGAGCCCCATAAAGACATACGGGGAATTAAGTGACCCTATAGCGACCCAATAGCAACATATAGGGACCTATAGGAACCTCATAGAAGCATATGGGAACTTACAGGGATCTTATAGCGACCCCACAGCAACATACGGGGATGGTATAGGAACATATAAGGACCCTATAGCAGCCCCATAGCAACACATAGAGAGCCTATAGCAACATACAGCGATCCTACAGGAACGTACAGAAACCCTATAGCAATATATAAGGGTCCTATAGAAACATACAGTGCCCCCATAGGGACCACATAGAAACACATGAGGACTTATAGGGACCCTACAGTGATCCCATAGCAACACATAAGGAGCTATAGGAGCCCCATAAAGACATACGGGGAATTAAGTGACCCTATAGCGACCCAATAGCAACATATAGGGACCTACAGGAACCTCATAGAAGCATATGGCGACTTACAGGGATCCTATAGCAACCCCACAGCAACATATGAAGACACTATAGGAACATATAAGGACCCTATAGCAGCCCCATAGCAACACATAGAGAGCCTATAGCAACATACAAGGATCCTACCAGAACGTACAGAAACCCTATAGCAATATATAAGGATCCTATAGAAACATACAGTGCCCCCATAGGGACCACATAGAAACACATGAGAACTTATAGGGACCCTACAGTGATCCCATAGCAACACATAAGGAGCTATAGGAGCCCCATAAAGACATACGGGGAATTAAGTGACCCTATAGCGACCCAATAGCAACATATAGAAACCCATAGGGACCACGTAGAGGCAGATGGGGACTTATAGGGACCCTACAGCGACCCCATAGCAACACACAGGGACCCTATAGAAACATACAGGGACCCTATAGAGGCATACAGGGACTTACAGGGATCCTATAGTGGCCCCATAACAACATGCAGGAAGCCTGCAGTAACATACAGAGATCCTATAGGAACATATAGGGACCCTATAGTGACCCCATAGCAACACACAGGAAGCCTGCAGTAACATACAGGGAGCCTATAGGAACATATAGGGACCCTATAGCGACCCCATAGCAACACACAGGGACCCTATAACAACATACAGGTATTCTATAGCAAGCCTATAACAATACATAAGGATCCTATAACAACATACAGGAATCCTATAGGAACACATAGGGATCCCATAGCGACCCCATAACAACACACAGGGACCCTATAAGAACATACATGGATCTTACAGTGACCCATTAGCAACACATAGGGAACCTATAGCAACATACAGGGACCCTATAGGAACATACAAGGAACTCATAGGAACATATAGGGACCCCATAGCAACCCCATAGAGGCATATGGGGACTTATAGGGACCCTAAAGCGACCCCATAGCAACATATATATAGGGACCCCATAAAACCCCACAGGGACCCCATAAAACCCCACAGGGACCCCACAGATCCCTATAGAGCCCCACAAAACCCTACAGATCCCTATAGAACCCATAAAACCCCACAGAATCCCACAAAATCCCTATAGAGCCCCATAAAACCCCACAGAACCCCACAAAATCCCTATAGAGCCCCACAAAACCCCACAGATCCCCATAAAACCCCACAGAGCCCCACAAAATCCCTATAGAACCCACAAAACCCCACAGAGCCCCACAAAATCCCTACAGAACTCATAAAACCCCACAGAACCCCACAAAATCCCTATAGAACCCAGAAAACCCCACAGAACCCCACAGATCCCTATAGAACCCCATAAAACCCCACAGAACCCCACAGATCCCTATAGAACCCCATAAAACCCCACAAAATCCCTACAGAACCCATAAAACCCCACAGAACCCCACAAAATCCCTACAGAACCCATAAAACCCCACAGAACCCCACAGATCCCTATAAAACCCCATAAAACCCCACAGAACCCCACAAAATCCCTACAGAACGCATAAAACCCCACAGAACCCCACAGATCCCTACAGAACCCCATAAAACCCCACAGAACCCCACAAAATCCCTATAGAACCCAGAAAACCCCACAGAACCCCACAGATCCCTATAGAACCCAGAAAACCCCACAAATCCCCTCAGATCCCCCCCGAACCCCACAGGCTCCACAGAAGTCCCACAGGCCCCATCGCCACCCCCATAAAAACCCCCCGTAATCCCCCTCAAAACCCCACAATCGGCCCCACAGTCCCCCCCGCCCCCCAACCCCCCAATTTTCCCCTTTTCCTTCCATTTTTCCCTTTTCTCCTCATTTCACCCATTTCTCACCTCCCGCCGTGCTCCCGCTCGCCGCCTCCTCAGCTCCTCACCTCGCCTCTCATTGGTCGCTTCCTCCGTCCGTCCCGGCTGACAGCCAATCGGCGCCCGAGTCGGTGCTCAGAGGGCGGGACGCCGTTACCACTCACCCATTGGCCTCGGCCCACGTCCGTTTTAAATTTTAGCCAATCAGCACTCGATCTTTTGTTTAGAAGGAGGGGCGCCGCCGCGGCCTGTAGGCGGGCGTAACACATTTCTCCTTTCTATTGGCTGCTCTCCGCGTCTATCCTCTTCTCCCAACCAATCAGCTCTCGCACCTCCATCCAGAAACCGGAGATCCCCCTTTTAACCATCCCGCCACTCGCGACGCCTTTCCATTGGTTGCACTCCGCGTCTATCACACCCGTCAGCCAATCAACACCCGTCTTTGCAGCCTGGAGGGCGGGGCGCGGGCGCCATGTTGGGGCGGGCGCC
>NW_011147434.1:0-549 GCF_000146605.3 Meleagris gallopavo
GAACACAGCTGGCGTGGCTAATGACTGGTGTGAATGACTCTGACTGATCACTGCAGGAATAAGAAACTTGAGGTTAATCTGTTTGTCATCTCTAGCAGCAGACACGTGCACACCACATTGCCCTGGGCAGAAGAAATAACATCGAATGGCGATTCCACCTGCCGTATAATCCGACAGGGCAGGCCTCATTGAACGTTATAACGGTATTCTTAAGGCTGCCTTGAAGACAGACTCCCAGTCCCTGCAGGGGTGGACAAAATGACTGTATGAAACCTTGAGGGACCTGAATGAAAGACCCTGGGATGGCAGACCCAGTGCCCTGAGAATGTTGCAGACAACGTGGGCCACCCCGCTTAGGATCCAAATTACGGGCACTGATCATCAGGTAAGACCTCAGATTGGTAATGAAAATCATCTTCTGCTCCCTGCCCCTGAGAATTTAGATCCAGGCACCCATAGAATAAAATGGCCGTGGAAGGTGCAGGTAGGACCCAGGTGGTGTGGCCTACTTGCACCTTGGGGGAGATTGCTGGAGGTGGGAAAAGGTAT
>NW_011147435.1:0-637 GCF_000146605.3 Meleagris gallopavo
TTACATAACTCTAAGGAGGTACACTTATTTGGGGTTTGGCTTGTGCTTACCGCGCCCTATATAATACTATTCTGGAGAGAGAGAGTTTCCGAGCTGAGGTTCAGGCCAAAGAGGAGAATCTCCAAGTCAAATCTGATCAGTTACAAGAGACACCAGTAACAATATCAGTTGCTCCTGTGGAAGGCAAGAAATGGAAACGAGTGTCCACGCGTCTAGAACGGAAAAAAGAAGAAGCGGAGGAGGAGGAGGAGGAAGATCCAGGCAGGGGCCCTCCTCAGAACCACCACCATCGCGAAAAGCAAAAGGAAAAACTAAGAGACATGCAGAAGAGACTGATGATGAGGACATCCTTATTACTACTCGTCGGCCCCTGAAGATGACTGAAATCCAAGGCTCAAGAAAGGAGTTCACACGGGGCCCAAATGAAACTCTTGTTTCCTGGTTGGTTCGTTGTTGGGACCGCGGGGCCAATAGCTTGTTTCTAGATGGTAATGAAGTTCGCCAACTAGGAGCCATTGCCAGAGACCCAGCTATTGACCGAGGAATTGGTCGATGTTTGGATGAGTCTGCCTCCCTTTGGGAACGAGTGCTAATAGCCGTGAAAGAAAGGTATCGCTTCAAAGACGGCTTGAAGCCT
>NW_011147436.1:0-645 GCF_000146605.3 Meleagris gallopavo
GTGGCAGAATCTCCCTAGCTTGTTCTCATTAAAGACATCCCTTTCTCCCTTGCCATCTCTACAGTGATGGGAAAAAAAACAACGAGACACAAAAAGAAGAGCTAAACGATGCAGAAAGATTTAATGAGTCTGAGAGAAATTATGTCATTGCAAGAAGAGCAGCAGGAGTAGACAAGAATCTGTTCCCCTTTCCTATGGCAGCATGGCCACAGAGCACTGTATCTCAGCACGGAGTTTTAGAGAGATGAGAATTTCACTCAGGGTCCATTTTGGGGGTACTAACAGACATGTCTAAAGGGAAAAGACAAGAATGATATTAGATAGGAAGAACGAGTGAAAGACAGTATCAGCAGATATTTTCCATATTGTCAGAGACTCCAGGCTGGCCTGTACATGTCTGTCTTGCAGGGCAAAAACAGCATCACAACATTTATTCTTCGATCCATGCTTAGAATTCCTGGGGTCCTTGTCTGGGTCAGCGTCCAGCACATTCAGCAGGGGTTGCACCTTCTGCCACAGTAGCGGTTGGAAATGCAGGAAAGGTCAAAGCCCCCCGAGGTGATGGGCACACCCTCAGAGCTGAGGATGCTGCCAACAGCAGCGGAGGTGGAGGATCCGACGGCGGTGTTCTGTGGGAAGGAGCTG
>NW_011147437.1:0-554 GCF_000146605.3 Meleagris gallopavo
CCGCCAGCTCTGCTGCCACCTGTTGGACACAATACAGTCATGAAGGCACTGCCCTGCATCCGGGCCTCTTGCACAAACCTGTGCTCCTTGCTCGGAGCACATGGCTGCACTCTGTGCACCATGTTGCTTACCACCAGAGAAGGCTCAGGTACCCAACAACATTTTGGTCTTCCATCTTGTCTGATAACTGCTCATTATGCACAGCCCTCTTCTTTGGTTTGGTGAGGTGGGGACTGCCATTGCTTCTCATGGAATGGGAGATCAGGTTCTGGACCACCTGAGGACCCAAACATCCAGGAGTCTTTGGGTCCTGACGAGATGAGTCCCAGAGTTCCGAGGGAATTCACCGCTGCAGTCACCGAGCCACTCTCCATGGTATTTCGCAAGTCGAGGCAGTCAGGTCAAGTCCCTGGTGAGGAGAAAAAAGGTGACAGCACACCTCTTAGGAAGGATAGAAAGTGTGACGCGGGGAACTACCAGCATGTCAGTCTCACCTCTGTGCTGGTCACGGATCATGGAGCAGATCATCCTGGAAGTGACTCTCAAGCACACAT
>NW_011147438.1:0-727 GCF_000146605.3 Meleagris gallopavo
ACTCCGGTCTTCAAAAAGGGCAAGAAGGAAGATCCGGGTAATTATAGGCCTGTCAGCCTCACCTCCGTCCCTGGAAAGGTGATGGAACAGCTTGTGCTGGATACCATCTCCAGACAACTGGGAGAAAAGGAGGTTATCAGGAGTAGTCAGCATGGGTTCACCAAGGGGAGGTCGTGCTCGACCAACTTGGTGGCCTTCTATGATGCTGTCACATGCTGGGTGGATGGGGGAAGAGCGGTAGATGTAATCTACCTTGATTTTAGAAAGGCGTTTGATACTGTCTCCCACGACATCCTTATAACAAAGCTGAGGAAGTGTGGGATAGACGAGTGGACAGTGAGGTGGGTTGAGAACTGGCTGACTGGCAGAGCGCAGAGGGTCGTCGTTGGTGGTTGCAGAGTCTGGCTGGAGACCTGTAACCAGTGGTGTCCCCCAAGGGGTCTGTGCTGGGTCCGGTCTTGTTCAACATCTTCATCAATGACCTTGATGAGGGGATAGTGGCCACCCTCAGCAAGTTTGCTGATGATACGAAGTTGGGAGGATTGGCTGACACACCTGAAGGCTGTGCTGCCATTCAGCGAGACCTGGACAGGCTGGAGAGCTGGGCAGTAAGAAACCGGATGAGGTTTAACAAAAGCAAGTGTTGGGTCTTACACCTAGGGAGGAATAATTGCATGCACCAATACAGGCTGGAGGATGAGCTGCTGGAGAGGAGCTCTGCAGAGAG
>NW_011147439.1:0-426 GCF_000146605.3 Meleagris gallopavo
AAAAATGTCGTATTTTTGTGATAAAACTGTCACTTGTTGGAGAAAATACCATATTGTTGGGGAGAAAACTGCCATTTCTGAGAGTTAAATGCCGTATTTCCGGGAGAAAACTGGTATTTCTGGTAGAAAACGCTGATTTTGTTGTGAGAGAACTGGTATTTCTGTTACCAAAATGTCATATTTCATGGAGAAATCTGCTATTTCTGGAAGAAAACGTGATATTTCAGGGGAGAATCCTGGCAATTTCTGGGTGAAAATGGCGTATTTTGGGGGGGAAACTGCCGTTTCTGAGAGAAGATGTCCTATTTTCGGAGGGAAAACCGGTATTTCTGTGAGAAAATGTGATATTTCTGGGAGAAAACTGCAATTCCTGGCAGAAAATGTCACATTCTTGGGGGGAGAATCCTTGTATTTCTGGTAGGAAAC
>NW_011147440.1:0-449 GCF_000146605.3 Meleagris gallopavo
AGGAGAGTACGTGGGAAAAAAAGAAAGAAAGAAAGAAAACGAATGGGAATAAAAGAGAAGCAGCAAATTGAAAGTAGGAAAAGCAAAGCAAGAAAACCAAAAAGCCAAGGAACAGAAAGAACAACAGAAAAACAAACAAACAAAAAAACGAAAAAAAGCAGCCCAAATGAAAAAACAAACAAGCAAAAATGAAATAAGTATTGGAGAGCAAAGCAAAAGGAGCAGTAAACAAGAAAAACAAAAGAGGAAACCAAAGCAATGGAGGAAAAAAAAAAGGAAAAGAAAGAAAAAAATCATAGAAGTGAAACAAAGCCCAGAAAAATCTTTTGAAAAGAAGGAAAATGAAAAGGATTACTCTTAGAAAAGAAAAACTAATGGGAAGAAAGGAATGCAAAGAAAAAATGAGAAAATGAAGAAAACAGTGGAAAGCAAAGAGAAAAATGCAGTAA
>NW_011147441.1:0-639 GCF_000146605.3 Meleagris gallopavo
GTACGTAGGCGGCCACCGCATCCCAGACGGCAACTCGCTCTGGAGGGCAAAGGAAAAGCAGGTCACACTCTGCATCTGCCGCTCCAGCAGAACTCAAATCAAGAAAAAAGAACTCAATCCAGAAAGCAGAGACAAAAGTGCTCAACCCATCCTGAAGATCAGGATGGCACACAGAGCACCAAAAAAGAACACGCCTCCATGCAGAGAGCCCTGACAGGGGGCAGCCAGGCCTGAAGTGAGGTGCGGGAGGGGTGGAAGCAGGCTCCAGGCCTCAGCCAGACAAGTGAACTGCTTCCACCTGTTCTCCACAGCAGAATCAGGTCTCATGAGTTTAGGCCTGCCGGGCCTAAACTGGCTGGTTGGGTGAGCCCTGCCAGGCCTGATCTTCTGAGCCCTCTGCCTGAGAAGTTGGAGCGATCCAAAGCCAGATGTGGCAGCCGGGATGCTCTGCCTTGGGGCTGCGTGGAGCGGCTGCACTCAGCTCTTGAGGGAGATCCTGCGTCTTTGGAAAAGCTGGCCGACTGGCTGGGGAACCCTTACAAGGCCCGAAGCCTCCTGGCCGGCCAGTTGGGCCAGGCCGAAAGCCGGCTGGCCGTTCAGGGGAGCCCTGCCAGGCGAAAGGCGGCCGGCCGGCTGGCC
>NW_011147442.1:0-673 GCF_000146605.3 Meleagris gallopavo
GGATTCATTTGTCTTCAGTCAGGATTTCTCACCATCAGCAAGTAGTTCTTTTAAAGCCAGCCTCCTATCTATCTCTAGTCTGCATCTTCAGAGTGATAAAATAGTTTGAACTACAACAACAAGACTACAACAGACAACTGAGACTGATTCCCCCACAGCTCTGCAATTCAAGCCTTTGAGGGGCCGGCGCAGTTCAGTGCTACAGGTTTGGAAGGGATGAGGACCAGAACTGCTTTCTTCTTCTGCCACTGGTCTCAGGACAGACACTGAGGGATTTACTATGTCAAAAAGTTGCATTCCACATTCTCCTTTCTGTGAAAGCTGTGAATTACAGTTAATAGTGCATGTTAAGTAACAGCCTAAGAAGTTCTAATATCCACATGTTGGAAAAGAGCTCTGTGGAGCAGCTTGGAATTTGTGGAGACAGCTCAATACAAAGCTCGAAGATTCAGCTTTACAGAGCAGCAGTTGGCCCCAGACAGTGATGTTCTCAACACTTCCAAGAGATACTTCCACCACTTATTATTACATCTCTAGGCACTGCTTTAACCTATCCTGAATGTAAGAACTTCCAGGAGAACAACACAAATATTTTAATTGTTTAACTCTCAGGAAAATGAGCTGAAATCATTCTCCTGCACTTCTCCTCTCAGAAATACCTACCTTCACTTTT
>NW_011147443.1:0-621 GCF_000146605.3 Meleagris gallopavo
ACTCATTCCTGCACTGCTCTCAGCTGCATCAGGGCTGTCCCACAGAAATCACTCCTTTTCATTGCTGCCATAGGTCTAACTGGCCGACCACGGCTGCTCCCAACTTTCAAGAACTGGTAATTGATGCTGGCAGTTTCAGTTCTTAGCCATGGGCTGCTTAAACACGATTTTGGGTGGTGACGACTGACAATCACTTGGACGGGATATCCTTACTGGACATGGAGGGGAAACCATCCCTGGGGTGAGAACGCACTGCAGCGATGGCAAATCCCCCCTGGGACGGGCAGACCCTTGGGAAGGAAGAGCACTGGGCTGCAAAATGCCCGTCGGGATGGTCACTGATCATTGGGATGGGAAACGGCTGGGATGGGAAGGATGTTTGGGGACGAAAAGTCAAACCATCGCAAGCCTGGGGGAAAGGGGCTGACCCCAATGGTCACGGAACCCCCCTGGGGGGAGGGGCTCCCCTAACTGCCACTCTCCAGCTGTCATGGCAGGTAAGGCAGCAGGCTCCCCTGCTCTGATGCTCCAGCTGACCCCAGCGCCCAGATCTCACCCTGTGACCCAGATCTCACCCCCGTGACCCCAGATCTCACCCTGTCGACCCAGATCTCACCCCCG
>NW_011147444.1:0-531 GCF_000146605.3 Meleagris gallopavo
GCAGAAAATGTGCTATTTTGGGGGAGAATCCTGGTATTTCTGGTAGGAAACGTTGTGTTTTGGGTGAGAAAACCGGTATTTCTGGGAGATGTTGTCATATTCTTGGGGAGACAACTGGTATTTTTGGTGAGAAAATGTAATATTTCAGGAAGAAAGGTGCAATTCCTGGGAGAAAACGTCATGTTGGGGGAGAAAACTGCCATTTCTGAGAGAAAATGGCCTACTTGCGGGCGAAAACCGGTATTTCTGGTAGGAAACGCTGAGTTTTTGGTGAGAAAACTGGCATTTCTGGTACAAAACGTCCTATTTTCTGGGAGAAAGCTGGTATTTCTGGGAGAAAATGTCCTGTTTCTGGTTGAAAAATGGTATTTGTGGGAGGAAACTGCAGTTCCTGGCAGAAAATGGCATATTTTTGGGAGAAAACTGGTATTTGTGGTGGAAAATGTCGTATTTTTGTGATAAAACTGTCACTTGTTGGAGAAAATACCATATTTTGGGGGAGAAAACTGCCATTTCTGAGAGTTAAATGCC
>NW_011147445.1:0-784 GCF_000146605.3 Meleagris gallopavo
CATTCTAAGGGCTCACACCACACCCCAAAGGAAGCAGTCTCCAGATTCACATGCTGCTCTTACACCTAGCAGCCCTTCAGCGCACTTGGGATCCCCCAAAAAGACAAGATCACAGCCCTGAAAGAAAAAAGGAAACCACTTACACCATTCCAAGGACCAATACTCCCCCACACTCTCAAGTGAAGGAAGCAGCTTCCAGGTCCAAATACCTACCAGCCCTTAAGTACGCTCAGGGTTCCCTGCTAAAAAAGAGAGAGAGCAGCTCCACAATGGAGGAAGAAAAAAAAAAAAAAAAAATACAACTCACTCCATCACCAAAGAACAAGGCATACTCCAAAGGAAGCACTCCCCAGGTTCACATGCTGCCCCTACTCTTCCCAGCCCTTACATAGGATCAGGGAGGGGTGGAGCCTGGCTCTGCCCCACTCCACAGCCAAACTGCCCCCAGCTGTGCTCGCAGGGCTGCACCTCGCCCCAGGTGCGGGTTCCACAAATACAGGAGGGCAAGGGAATGCCCAGGCAAAGGCAAGGGCCAAGAGAACATGGAAGGAAATGCCAAGGATGACGGCCCAGACAATACGGCAGGGAACGCCAAAACTGAATGCCGACATGAATGTGGCAACACAAAGCCAAGGGGTCATTAGGCCAAGAGAATGGGGCAAGGAACACAAAAATAGGAGGACAAGAGAATGTAATAGTGAAAACAGTGCAAGACCAGAGACAAGCAAGACACAGAACAAAGAAGGATACGCAGCCTTCTGGCGACCATGAAGCGCAATTCAGA
>NW_011147446.1:0-658 GCF_000146605.3 Meleagris gallopavo
CTACCAAATCTCTATTTGAAACTTCATGCAATTGTAGTTTCTTGTCAAAGAAAACTTTACTTTTTCAGCTTCCTTATAGATAATCAAGTATGGGTCAGAAAAGACCCATAGCCACTCCTCTGCCTACAGAGAGCTCCAGAATCCCTTTTGTTGGCCACATAGGGGTGTGTCTGAGCTGTTGCACGGTTCCTGCAGACAGGGAGATGCTCCTAAGTACTGCTCTGCAGTCAGAGCAGGGTCTGCAGGGCACAGCTGGTGGCACAGAGGTATGATGAGGTCTATGGGTGACACAAGAAGGAGATGCGGGAAGCAGCTGCTGCAAGGCACAGCTCCAGGGTGCAGAGATGGGGCAGAGACAGGGAGCGAAGTCGCGACACAAAGGCTGTGCAGGGCGAATTTGGGCTGCCCAACATCTCTCCCTGCAGTGCAGATGTCTTCCTGTGAGCAAATCACCTGTGCTCCCCTCCACCCAGCTCAGCCTCCGCCTTCTGAGCCCTAGGGACAAGCCACGAGCTGCTCCTCTGCAGCCACAGCTCTGCACAGCAGAGTTCATCTCTCCGGACATGGACTCATGTTGCTGAGAGATCCAGGAGGCTGAGAGTTACACTCTGTGACTGTGCTGTGTGGGAGGTGTGGTGGGCAGCTGGGGAAGGCTTCC
>NW_011147447.1:0-647 GCF_000146605.3 Meleagris gallopavo
TGCATGGCGCTGACTCCCTTATGCTAACAGTACAGAACACTGCTCAGAGCTTTGTGCCACACAGCAGCACCAGGGTTGGACTACAGCTTTAGAATCACAGAATCATGAGGTTGGAAACGACCTGCAAGATCATCTAGTCCTCCCACTGCCATTGCTACCACAAGCACTAAACCATATCTCACAGCTCCTCATCCAGACGCCTCTTGAGCAGAGCCAGGGATGGCATCTCCACCACCTCCCTGGGCAGCCATTCCAGTGCCTGACCGCTGTCCGAGACAAAGAGTCCTTCCTTATGTCTAACCTAAACCTCCTCTGGTATAGCTTGTGGCCATTTCCTTGGGCCCTGTTTGTTGCCTGGGAGAAGAGGCCAAGCCCCTCCTCACCACAACCTCCCTTCAGGCAGTTGTAGAGTGCAATGAGGTCTCCCCTGAGCCTCCTCTTCTCCAGACTGAACAATACCAGCTCCCTCAGCCGCTCCTCATAAGACTTGTGCTCCAGACCCCTCACCAGTTTAGTTGCCCTTCTCTGGACATGCTCCAGGGTCTCAGTGTCTTTCTTTGGGCTCCCAGGGACCAAACTGAACACGGGACTCGAGGTGCAGACTCACCACAGCTGAGTACAGGGGATGATGACCTCCTGCTCCTGCT
>NW_011147448.1:0-857 GCF_000146605.3 Meleagris gallopavo
CTTTCCACAGGTCAGCAGCCCAAATAGGCTTACCCTTTCTTTGCCAGTTGTTTTGCTCCCACTGCTGTAACCACCCCCATAGAGCATTTGCCACCATCCACGAGTCAGTGTAAACATAAAGCATTGGCCACCTCTCCCGTTCAGCAACATCCAAGGCCAGTTGGACAGCCTTTACCTCTGCAAATTGGCTCGATTCTCCTTTTCCTTCAGTGGCCTCTGCAACTTGTTGTGTGGGGCTCCGCACAGCGGCTTTCCATCTGCGGTGTTTCCCCACAATACAACACGATCCATCTGTGAATAGGGCGTATGTCTTCTCATTTTCTGGTAGTTCATTATATGGTGGGGCCTCTTTAGCACGTGATATCTCTTCTGCTGCCGGTGTTCCAAACTTTTTGCCTTCAGGCCAGTCCATGATCACCTCTAGGATTCCTGGACGGTTGAGATTCCCCATCTGCGCTCGCTGCGTAATCAGTGCAATCCGCTTACTCCAAGTGGCATCAGTAGCATGATGGGTGGAGGGACCCTTTCCCTTGAACATCCAGTTCAGCACCGGCAGTCGAGGTGCCAGAAGGAGCTGTGTTTCTGTACCGATTACTTCGGAAGCAGCCCAAACCCCCTCATACGCGGCTAAGATCTCCTTCTCAGTTGGAGTGTAGCACTCTTCAGACCCTCTGTATGCCCGACTCCAGAATCCCAGGGGTCGGCCTCGGGTCTCTCCTGAGGCTCTTTGCCACAAACTCCAAGTGGGACCTTTCTCTCCAGCAGCAGTGTAGAGGATGTTCTTCGCATCCTGTTCCATCCGTACTGGCCCCAGGGCCACGGCACGGGCTATCTCTTGTTAATCTGCTCAAAGCCTG
>NW_011147449.1:0-760 GCF_000146605.3 Meleagris gallopavo
AGGAGTAAAACCTGTTGCCTATAAACTCTGACTGGGGACTCAGAGATGCGGAGGGAACCTTTCTAAGGACTGTGTGAACAGAGTCCTGCTTTCATCAGCTTGGCTGTCGTGCTCTTGGCTCTGGGCTTTCTCTGGCTTTGGAGAACACTCTCAGAGTTTTGTACATTACGGGCAAATCTTGAATTATTCCAGCAGTTAGCTCGTGATTTTTTTTCTCAGACCTTGAACATGCTTTAAACAGCAAGAGCGTAGGGATCATTCCTTAGGTTTCTTCAAATACCTGTGGAGTACCTTTACGTTCTCTTAACAGAAACACTGTCTTTAACAGAATGAAACTGAAGAAATGAAATGTTGTAACTCCACTGAGAGCGTATCATCTCATGGGAGGCCTGCTAAAAGCCGTGGAACAGACGGTTCAGATGGTTCTCAGAGAGCACAGAATCTTCAGGAAGCTCCCTTAACAGGTAGGTTGGTGCTGTTCCAAAGAGAGCAACTGCAAAGAACTGTGTTTTGTGCCAAAAGCCCAAATCCAGCTATGTGGGAAACACGTGGCCCCCACTCACTGAATGTGCTGCAGGTTTCAAAGCCAGCCGTAATCCTGCACGAGAGAAATCTGGATCTATAGGGTTTATATTATAGATCTGTCTGTTAAATTTCAAAGACTGAGAGCACTATTCTGGTTGTCTCAGAGCATGGAACTAAAAGATGACTTCTTGAACAGTAAAAGTTTCAGTAGCAGCAACCATGGTAGTAGGTTGAG
>NW_011147450.1:0-814 GCF_000146605.3 Meleagris gallopavo
TCTCCCCCAAAAATAGGACATTTTCTGCCAGGAATTGCAGTTTTCGGCCAGAAATACCACATTTTCTCACAGAAATACCAGTTTTCCCTCCGAACATAGGACATTTTCTCCAAGAAAGTGGAGATTTTCCCCAAAAAATACGCCATTTTCACCCAGAAATTGCAATATTCTACCCAGAAATATCACATTTTCACCCAGAAATACCAGCTTTCTCCCTGAAATGTTACATTTTTGTTCCAGAAATACCAGTTTTCTCACCCAAAACACGTTTTCCTACCAGAAATACCATGATTCTCCCCCAAGAATGTGACATTTTCTGCCAGGAATTGCAGTTTTCTCCCAGAAATATCACATTTTCTCACAGAAATACCGGTTTTCCCTCCGAAAATAGGACATCTTCTCTCAGAAACGGCAGTTTCCCCCCCCAAAATACGCCATTTTCACCCAGAAATTGCAGTATTCTCCCCTGAAATATCACGTTTTCTTCCAGAAATAGCAGATTTCTCCATGAAATATGACATTTTGGAACAGAAATACCAGTTCTCTCACAACAAAAAAATCAGCGTTTTCTACTAGAAATACCAGTTTTTCTCCCGGAAATACGGCATTTAACTCTCAGAAATGGCAGTTTTCTCCCCAAAAATATGGTATTTTCTCCAACAAGTGACAGTTTTATCACAAAAATACGACATTTTCCACCACAAATACCAGTTTTCTCCCAAAAATATGCCATTTTCTGCCAGGAACTGCAGTTTCCTCCCACAAATACCATTTTTCAACCAGAAATATGACGTTTTCTCCCATCAATACCGTT
>NW_011147451.1:0-576 GCF_000146605.3 Meleagris gallopavo
ATGCCATTTTCTGCCAGGAACTGCAGTTTCCTCCCACAATTACCATTTTTCAACCAGAAACAGGACATTTTCTCCCAGAAATACCAGCTTTCTCCCAGAAATAGGACGTTTTGTACCAGAAATGCCAGTTTTCTCACCAAAAACTCAGCGTTTCCTAACAGAAATACCAGTTTTTGCCCGCAAGTAGGCCATTTTCTCTCAGAAATGGCAGTTTTCTCACCCAACATGACATTTTCTCCCAGGAATTCCACCTTTCTTCCTGAAATATTACATTTTCTCACCAACAATACCAGTTGTCTCCCCAACAATATGGCAATATCTCCCAGAAATACCCGTTTTCTCACCCATAACACGTTTCCTACCAGAAATACCAGGATTCTCCCCCAAAATAGGACATTTTCTGCCAGGAATTGCAGTTTTCGGCCAGAAATACCACATTTTCTCACAGAAATACCAGTTTTCCCTCTGAAAAATAGGTCATTTTGTCCTAGAAAGTGGAGTTTTTCCCCAAAAAAATACGCCATTTTCACCCAGAAATTGCAATATTCTACCCAGAAATATCACATTTTCACCCAG
>NW_011147452.1:0-473 GCF_000146605.3 Meleagris gallopavo
CGGGCCCCGGCTGGGGCTGCGGGAGGACGACGAGGAGGGCGGGACGCGGGGGACCGCAGCGAGGCCGAGCCCGCGCCCGCGCCGCCCCGCTCCGCCCTCCCGCCCGGGCCGATCCTTGCCGGCGCTGTGCGGGGCGGGGCTGAGCGCGGGGCGATCGCCTCCTGCTGCTGCCGGCTGCGCTGCTGCCGGTGCAAGCGGGCTTCTTGGCCGCCCGGGCGCTGCTGGCTCGCGTTCGGCCGAGCGTCGATCCGCACCTCCGGGTCCTTTTTCTGCACGCAGCGTTCAGGCCGCTCTGCCCCGAGCCTGCAGCGACGCCTGGGGTTCCAGTGATCACCAGAGATCTTCACTGACTGTCAGAGGGCTTCTTGAATCAACAGAGGGTGTCATGGGTCATCAGAGAGGAGATTTGAGGTGCCTAAGGGAGGGGATTTGGGGACGTCCATGTTGGGTGGTGACGAAGGGGAACTGGGACT
>NW_011147453.1:0-390 GCF_000146605.3 Meleagris gallopavo
GGGGTTTGACTGCTGATGCTCAAGTTCCGGGTGCCTGTCCAGCGGAGAAGAGCAGCTACGTTTCCCCAGGGGGCTTTGCGGTCAGCGAGGAGATATAACTCCCGGCAAGGTCACCTGATGCTCTCTTCTCTGCCTGCGCTGCTTCGCTTGCGCTTCTCTGCCTGCGCTGCTTCGCTTGCGCTTCTCTGCCTGCGCTTCTCGCCTGCGCTTCTCTGCCTGCGCTTCTCATCTCTGCGTTGTGGTAAGGCCGATCCACTATCAATTTCACATTCTCTCTCCTTATAAAATTCTGTTGATACCATATTTAGTAAATTACTTTGTTTTACCTCAGATTGTTGCCACTGTTTTTCAATTATTTCGGGGTCCCTTATTTTCTTTTTTTCCGGGGGC
>NW_011147454.1:0-829 GCF_000146605.3 Meleagris gallopavo
GAATTGTGGCTCGAAATAAAGGCAGAGACATAGTATTCAGAGGTAGGCGTAGTGCATTCTGCATGTAGCCAAGGCGAAGTGCAAACCGCTCCTTTCCGATGCGCGCACAGGAGCCCGCTCACTCGTCGGAGAAAAGCAGCCGGCTGAAGTTGCCCGTTCTCGGCAAGCAAGAAACACGAGACCGCTGCTGACAGCTCAAAGCGGAGTTCGGGGAGAAACGCGATTTCTCGGCCAGCTACGGCAAAGTCTCCGGAGCGGTTCAGCGCGAATGCCGCTTTCTGCGCGTGAGAGCGAAGGTGTGCGATTCCGATGCCGACAAGTGCAAATTCAGCCTCCTGCACTACCTGCGAGTGGGGGTTTTTTTTCCGAAGTCCTGAAAGGATCTCTCCACACTTCCGGTCACGCTCTTCCTGAGAGCACTACATCTGTCGCTCCTCAAACTTCCAGGTTTCTTATTAGAGAGGGTTTTCCCTTCCACTCTTTTCCTCTCTGAATGCAGATGTGTAGCCGTGGAAACCTCACTAGAATGAATTGTCGCACGAAATAAAGACAGAGACATAGTATTCAGAGGTAGGCGGAGTGCATTCTACATGTAGCCAAGGCGAAGTGCAAACCGCTCCTTTCCGATCAGCGCAGAGGAGCCCGCTCACTCGTCGGAGAAAAGCAGCCGGCTGAAGTTGCCCGTTCTCGGCAAGCAAGAAACACGAGACCGCTGCTGACAGCTCAAAGCGGAGTTCGGGGAGAAACGCGATTTCTCGGCCAGCTACGGCAAAGTCTCCGGAGCGGTTCAGCGCGAATGCCGCTTTCTGCGCGTGAGAGCGAAGGAGTG
>NW_011147455.1:0-314 GCF_000146605.3 Meleagris gallopavo
CAGCTTTCTCCCTGAAATATTACATTTTGTTCCAGAAATACCAGTTTTCTCACCCAAAACACGTTTCCTACCAGAAATACAAGGATTCTCCCCCAAGAATGTGACGTTTTCTGCCAGGAATTGCAGTTTTCTCCCAGAAATATCACATTTTCTCACAGAAATACCGGTTTTCTCTCCGAAAATAGGACATCTTCTCTCAGGAACGGCACGTTTCCCCCCCCAAAGTACGCCATTTTCACCCAGAAATTGCAGTATTCTCCCCAGAAATATCACGTTTTCTTCCAGAAGTAGCAGATTTCTCCATGAAATATGAC
>NW_011147456.1:0-688 GCF_000146605.3 Meleagris gallopavo
TTCTCGCTTGCCGAGAACGAGCCACTTCAGCCGGCTGCTTTTCTCCGACGAGTGAGCGGGCTCCTGTGCGCACATCGGAAAGGAGCGGTTTGCACTTCGCCTTGGCTACATGCAGAATGCACTCGACTAGCTCGAATACTATGTCTCTGCCTTTATTTCGAGGCAAAATTCGTCCCTGTGAGGTTCTCCACTGCTACACATCTGCATTCAGACAGGAATAGAGTGGAAGGGAAAACCTTCTCTAATAAGACACCTGCAAGTTCGAGGAGCACAGACGTAGTGCTCTCAGGGAGAACGTTTCAGAAAGAGGGAGAGATCCTTTCAGGACTGCGGAGAAAAAACCGCCACTCGCAGGTAGTGCAGGAGGCTGAATTCGCACTTGTCGGCATCGGAATCGCACTCCTTCGCTCTCATGCTCAGAAAGCGGCATTCCCTCTGAACAGCTCCTGTGACTATGCCGTTGCTGGCTGAGAAATATCGTTTATCACGGAACGAGCAGGATGCACTCGACTAGCTCTGAATACTATGTCTCTGCTTTACTTGGAGCCACAATTCGTCCCAGTGAGGCTCTATACTTCTACACATCTGCATTCAGACAGGAAAAGAGTGGAAGGGAAAACCCTCTCTAAGAAGGCATTTGCAAGTTCGAGGAACGACAGGCGTAGTGCTCTAAGGGAGTGCGTTTCAG
>NW_011147457.1:0-541 GCF_000146605.3 Meleagris gallopavo
GTTTACCCATTCCAGAGCCCGGCACAATAGGGTTCCCCCAGAGCTCTGAATTGCGCTTCATGGTGCCCAGAAGGCTGCCTATCCTCTTTGTTCTGTGTCTTGCTTGTCTCTGGTCTTGCACTGTTTTCACTATTACATTCTCTTGTTCTCCTATTTTGGTGTTCCTTGCCCCATTCTCTTGGCCTAATGACCCCTTGGCTTTGTGTTGCCACATTCATGTCGGCATTCAGTTTTGGCGTTCCCTGCCGTATTGTCTGGGTCGTCATCCTTGGCATTTCCTTCCATGTTCTCTTGGCCCTTGCCTTTGCCTGGGCATTCCCTTGCCCTCCTGTTTTTGTGGAACCCGCACCTGGGGCGGGGTGCAGCCCTGCGAGCACAGCTGGGGGCAGTTTGGCTGTGGAGTGGGGCAGAGCCAGGCTCCACCCCTCCCTGATCCCATTGAAGGGCTGGGAAGAGTAGGGGCAGCATGTGAACCTGGGGAGTGCTTCCTTTGGAGTATGCCTTGTTCTTTGGTGATGGAGTGAGTGATTTCTTTTTTTTT
>NW_011147458.1:0-554 GCF_000146605.3 Meleagris gallopavo
AAACGTAGAGTCTTTGGTGATAAAACTGGAATTTCTGGGGCAGAATATCATATTTTGGGAGAAAGCTACTATTTCTCGGAGAAAACGTCATATTTCTGGTTGAAAAACGGTATTGATGGGAGAAAACGTCCTATTTCTGGTTGGAAAATGGGATTTGTGGGAGGAAACTGCAGTTCCTGGCAGAAAATGGCATACTTTCGGGGAGAAAGCGGGCTATTTGGCGGTATAAAATGTCGTATATTTGCGATAAAACTGGCATTTCTTGGGAGAAAATATCATTATTTTTGGGGAAAAATCTACTATTTCTTGGAAAAGGTGTCATATTTAAGGGAGGAAATCTGGTATTTCTGGAGAAAATGTCATGTTTGGGGATAAAATAGGTATTTCTGGTGAAAAACGTAGAGTCTTTGGTGATAAAACTGGAATTTCTTGGGCAGAATATATTTTGGGGGGAAAACTACTATTTCTCGGAGAAAACGTCATATTTCTGGTTGAAAAATGGTATTTCTGGGAGAAAACGTCCTATTTCTGGTTGAAAAATGGTATTTGTGGGA
>NW_011147459.1:0-808 GCF_000146605.3 Meleagris gallopavo
TTCGGGTCAGGTTTCAAGGTTACCCTTTTTGGGTGAGGGCGAAGCGTGAAGGCAAACGGTTTCTGCTTTTGTGTTACTGTTTCTCTCTGGGGTTAGGCTTCAGTGTTACCAGTTTGGGTTTAAGGGTTGTGCGTTACGGAAGGGTAAAGGGCTACCATGTTGGATAGGGGTAAGAGTTACGGGTTCCCATTTGTGGTTTGGTTTAATGGTTGCCCTTTTGGATTCGGATTAGGCTTTAGGATTCAGGGATACCCTTCTGCATTAGGCTCAAGATTTACCTTTCTTGGATGTGGCTAGTGGTTACCACGTTGTGTTAGCGATAAGTGTGAAGGGTCACTTTGTGTTATGAGTAAGAGCTGCCAATTCAGAGAAATCCGTAGGAATATTCGTAGGAAAAAAAATAACGGAAAGAAAGAAACTGCAAAGAAGAAATGGACAAAAGTCGAGAAAACATTGGAAAGCAGTCAGGAAAACTAAGGGAAAAAAAAGCAAACCAAACCTATGACACGCAAGGCAACAAAATACAAAACAGAAAATAAATAATAACTAAAAAAAAATGAAAGAAAAACAGGAGAAAAAAAGACTAAGAAAAATCAAAGCAAAACTACGAGAAAGAATAGAAAGAAAAAGCAAAGACATACAGTGCAATATCATGGCAAAGCAAAGGATTCAGACAAAGAAGGGTGGAAAAACAGCGAAAATAGCAAGAGGAAGTAACTGCAAAGAAAATCTAACCAAGCTGAAGAGAACAGTGGAAAGCAAAGAAAAAAACCCATAAAGGAACTAAAGAAAAACAAAAGAAAGCAAA
>NW_011147460.1:0-660 GCF_000146605.3 Meleagris gallopavo
CACTCTCTTGGCTCTCTGTGCACACATCACACCACCCCTTCTCAGCTGCTTGCAAAACCTCACAGAAATGTTTCCTTCATTCACAGCACCTTAAAGGTGCTAAATGACTCTGCACATAACCACCAGGGAACACAGGAGCATCAGAAAGAACACTCACTTTCTAAGCATCACAGAGGCTTAGGAATCAGCTGTAGCAATGTTTTACACAGTTTAAGTCCTGGCCCTCTCCACTTCCCCTTTCTTGAGGATGGCTCTACTTGGTATGGCACTGAGCACATCTTTCAACTCTGTGATCCACAGCTGTGACTTACTTAATGATCTCAATCAATCCTACTTAAACAGAAGAGACAAGAAGAGAAATATGCAAATGCACTTCTGGACCACATCTACTTGATAACTGGAATCGTACCATAAGTGAGCCTCAGCATATCAACACCAGTAACTTCCTTTTCATAGCAGCTATGAAAAATGGGGCAGTGGAGCTAGGGGGTAGTTTAAGGAACTTTATTTCACTCGAGTTACAACTGCAGAACGTGTAGCAAAAGTTGACAGTTCTCGTAAGAAAGGAACGTGCAGTGGGCATTTACACAAAGGGGGTGTTAGAACTATCAGAGCTGACAAGATTTCTCAAATCAGCTGGGAAGGAGATCACAGATTACA
>NW_011147461.1:0-527 GCF_000146605.3 Meleagris gallopavo
ACATCACTCCACCACAGAAGGCCACCAGACTGGTCAGGCAAAACCTTCTTCTGGCAAAGCCACGTCTTATAGGAGGATCTGTCCCATGATCTTCCCAGGCACAGCGGGTAGGACTCACCGGCCTTTAGTTCCCCGGGTCCTCCTTCCTCCCTTTCTTGTGAGTGAGAGTGATGCTTCCTTTTTTTCCGTTCCCCGGGGACATCACCCAAGAGCCATGACTTTTCAAGTATGACGGAGAGCTCATCAGACACATCAGCCAGCTCCTTTAGGGCCCTGCGATGTATGCCATTTGGCCCCACAGACACGAACACATCCAGTCTCATGAAGGGTTCTCGGTCTCCCTCTGCCCTTACAGAGAGAGGGGATTTACTCTTCCAGGTCCCACCTAGAGGCCCACGGTTTGCGAGCTTCAGGGACACCACAGATACAAGAATCCTGCCTGCCAGAGAAGATCGAGGCAAAACCTCATCCACTGCCTCAGCCTTCTCCATATCAGTTGTAGTCAGAGATAATTTTCTCGACCAATG
>NW_011147462.1:0-578 GCF_000146605.3 Meleagris gallopavo
AGGAGACCCGCTCACTCGTCGGAGAAAAGCAGCCGGCTGAAGTGGCCCGTTCTCGGCAAGCGAGAAACACGAGACCGCTGCTGACGGCTGAAAGCGGAGTTTGGGGAGAAACGCGATTTCTCGGCCAGCTACGGCAAAATCTCCGGAGCGGTTCAGCGCGAATGCCGCTTTCTACGCGTGAGAGCGAAGGAGTGCGATTCCGATGCCGACAAGTGCGAATTCAGCCTCCTGCACTACCTGCGAGTGGGGGGTTTTTTCTGCGCAGTCCTGAAAGGATCTCTCCCCACTTTCTGAAATGCTCTCCCTGAGAGCACTACAGCTGTCGCTCCTCGAACTTGCAAATGCCTTATTAGAGCTGGTTTTCCCTTCCACTCTTTTCCTGTCTGAATGCAGATGTGTCGCAGTGGAAAACCTGACTAGCATGAATTGTGGCTCGAAATAAAGGCAAGAGACATAGTATTCAGAGGTAGCGTAGTGCATTCTGCATGTAGCCAAGGCGAAGTGCAAACCGCTCCTTTCCGATGTGCGCACGGGAGCCCGCTCACTCGTCGGAGAAAAGCAGCCGGCTGAAGTGGCCC
>NW_011147463.1:0-423 GCF_000146605.3 Meleagris gallopavo
TTTCTCCCAGAAATACGAGAGTTTCTACGACAAATCTCAGGTTTCTCCCTGAAAATACGGCATTTTCTGCAAAAAATGGCACTTTTCTCCCAGAAAAATGTCGCTATCTCCCAGAAATACCCATTTTCTCCACAAAAATAAAACATTTCCTCCCAGAAATACCAGTTTTCTCCCCAAATTATGACATTATCTCCAAGAAAAAACACATTTCTCCCCAAAAGGTCAGATTTTCTCTCAGAAATACCAGGTTTCTTGCAAAAATCCGACATTTTCTGCCAGGAACGGCCGTTTTCTCCCAGAAATAGGACATTTTTCAACCAGAAACATGACATTTTCTCCCAGAAATACCAGTCGTCTGCCTAGAAATATGACATTTTCCCCAGAAGTTGCAGTATTCTCCCCTGATATATGACGTTTCCCCTA
>NW_011147464.1:0-700 GCF_000146605.3 Meleagris gallopavo
TTCCTGCCAACATCATCACCTTCATCATCCTCCTCACCAAAATCCGATGTCACCGTCCTCATCCCCAGCTCACGGCTGCCGACCTCCTCCTCCTCCACCTCACCACCGCCGGCCTCCTTGTCCTCCTCTTCCTTGCCTTCAAGTTGGCTGAGGTGGCTGCCAACATGTTGTCGGCCCTTCCCCAAAGCGCTCTGCCCCATAGCAAACTTCTGCTTCTACTCCAGCATCTACCTCAGC
Source organism: Meleagris gallopavo (assembly GCF_000146605.3). Classification (NCBI taxonomy): domain Eukaryota; kingdom Metazoa; phylum Chordata; class Aves; order Galliformes; family Phasianidae; genus Meleagris; species Meleagris gallopavo. Next base: position 238 of record NW_011147464.1, read on the forward strand.
ACTCTCTTTATGGCTGCCCTCAGTGTGGAGCGCTACTTTGGGGGTCGTGTTCCCCACACCGCTACAACCGGCGCCGGAGGTTATGGCGGACGATGGCCGCCAGCGCCGTCCTTTGGGTGGTGGCATTGTCCCATTGTTCCATCGTCTTTGTGGCAGAACATCACAGAGAGTTTGGGGTCAGTGGGTCTGAGGCTGATGGGGAACGTGGTTTTGGGCTGTATCAGATCAAGACCTGGGCATCTGGAATGGACAATTCCACTCACGTTGACCCCATTGGGCTGAAGATGGACAACTCCCATTGTTTTGGGGTCAATGGATTCCAGCTTGGGGGATTTGAGTTGACCCAACTTAACGGCATTGACACCGATGTCCCCAACACCTCCACTGCTGACGTCACCGCTCCCAGTGGATCGAAGATCCCCAGTCTCAACATCTACAGGATCTCCAGCCCCAAGACCGACCT
>NW_011147465.1:0-489 GCF_000146605.3 Meleagris gallopavo
GTGCGAGCACAGCTGGGGCAGTTTGGCTGTGGAGTGGGGCAGAGCCAGGCTCCACCCCTCCCTGATCCCATTTAAGGGCTGGGAAGAGTAGGGGCAGCATCTGAACCTGGGGAGTGCTTCCTTTGGAGTATGCCTTGTTCTTTGGTGATGGAGTGAGTAATTTTTTCTTTTTTTTCTCCTCCATTGTGGAGCTGCTCTCTCTTTTTAGCAGGGAACCCTGAGCGTACTTAAGGGCTGGTAGGTATTTGGAGCTGGAAGCTGCTTCCTTCACTTGAGAGTGTGGGGGAGTATTTGTCCTTGGAATGGGGGTAAGTGGTTTCTTTTTTCTTTCAGGGCTGTGATCTTGTCTTTTTGGGGGATGGTAAGTGCACTGAAGGGCTGCTAGGTGTAAGAGCAGCATCTGAATCTGGAGACTGCTTCCTTTGGGGTGTGGGGTGAGCCGTTAGAATGGGGTGAGTGATTCCTGCTTGATTTCAGAGCTGTGAGCTC
>NW_011147466.1:0-623 GCF_000146605.3 Meleagris gallopavo
AAACCCCCAGTGCATTGCATGATGTTATGATGTGGAATATCGATAATGAAAAATCATGAAACCATGACATTCCACCCCTTATTCCACATCACTACATCATGCTTAATATATACAAACAAAATATAAACACACGCACTAGGAATTACTGACTGCACTCCCTCAACATCAAGTTCCCTTGCGGTACACATTGAACATCCCCGTTTTCCTGCATCACCCACCAAGTGGACCCAGGTCCCTGGGCTAAAACAGTTCCACGAAGAGGTTTGTCCTTCTCAGAGGCTGGAATAACCCAAACTGCCTTTCCCAACATATTCTTTACATGTACAACAGGGACTTTATCTCCCTCTACGGTATGTAGGGAGCTGGACTGGGTTGACCACCACGATTGATAGATCCTCTGGTATTGACTAACCAGGTGGCTTCTGCCAAATGCTTCTCCCAGTGCTTAAATGTACCGCCTCCCATCGCTTTCAGCATAGTTTTTAACAACCCATTGTATCGTTCAATCTTACCTGAGGCCGGTGCATGGTAGGGAATATGGTAAATCCACTCAATACCATGACCTTTAGCCCAGGTACCTACAAGAGAATTTTTAAAATGAGTCCCATTATCTGACTCAATTC
>NW_011147467.1:0-650 GCF_000146605.3 Meleagris gallopavo
AGAATGGGGTGAGTGATTCCTGCTTGATTTCAGAGCTGTGAGCTCTGCTTTTCTGGAGGATCTCAAGCTGGATGGCTGTAATTAATAGGGCTATGTGCTAATTGCATCCATGCGGTGGGTGTTTTTTAAGGGCATTGTGTGCATCCTCGTTGTGTTTTAAATGATGTTCCGCGTCTCGTCTGATTTCATTTTGCAGCCTGATGGAGTTGAAGGATTGCCTGGGCTCCTCCAATCAGTGGTGTGAGATGTGTCCAGCAGGTAATGAACATCATGCACCCCCATGTTGGTGCGCTGCTTGTATGCAGGAGGTTTGCGATGTGATCCGACTCCCCCATGCTGACCATCCACAGCTAGATCAAGTTGCTCAGAGTCTGAGCCAGGCTCACCTTGAAAGGCAACCTGTGCCACTGCCTCAGCACCCTCACTGTACAAGACATTTTCCTTAGATTTCACCTCCATTTTCCCTTGTTCTTTCCTTTAGGTATTGAAAGGCTGTTACAAGGTTCCCTTGGAGCCTTCACTTCTCCAGGAGGCTGAACAGCCCAGCTCTCCTTGCTTACAGGAGAGGGGTTCCATCCTTGGGTTCGTGTTTGTGGCTGTACTCTGGATGCACTCGCACAGCTCCATGTCTCCCTGCACTGAGGACTCCA
>NW_011147468.1:0-626 GCF_000146605.3 Meleagris gallopavo
GGCCATTTTTCTCTCAGAAATGGCAGTTTTCTCCCCCAACATGACGTTTTCTCCCAGGAATTGCACCTTTCTTCCTGAAATATTACATTTTCTCACCAAAAATACCAGTTGTCTCCCCAACAATATGGCAATATCTCCCAGAAATACCAGCTTTCTCACCCAAAACACAACGTTTCCTACCAGAAATACCAGGATTCTCCCCCAAAATAGGACATTTTCTGCCAGGAATTGCAGTTTTCTCCCAGAAATATCACATTTTCTCACAGGAATACCGGTTTTCCCTCCGAAAATAGGACATCTTCTCTCAGAAACGGCAGTTTCCCCCCCAAAATACGCCATTTTCACCCAGAAATTGCAGGATTCTCCCCTGAAATATCACGTTTTCTTCCAGAAATAGCAGATTTCTCCATGAAATATGACATTTTGGAACAGAAATACCAGTTCTCTCACAACAAAATCAGCGTTTTCTACCAGAAATACCAGTTTTCTCCCGGAAATACGGCATTTAACTCTCAGAAATGGCAGTTTTCTCCCCAAAAATATGGTATTTTCTCCAACAAGTGACAGTTTTATCAACAAAAATACGACATTTTCCACCACAAATACCAGTTTTCTCCCAAAAACAA
>NW_011147469.1:0-580 GCF_000146605.3 Meleagris gallopavo
GGGTTCCTTGATTTCCCTGATCAAGCCAGGAGAAGGCTTGCCGTCCAAGAAGGAGCGAAGGCAGCTCTTTCCAGGAGTGGCAGAAGTCCCTGTGGAGAGATCCTTGAGAACCTGAGCTTGTTCTAGGAATTTCTCCAGCATGGCCAACCAGGGAGGTGGTTCTTATTCCCCTTCCCGCTCCGCATCTCGCAAGGTATGCTTGTGTGCTTTGATTTTTTTCTGGCTTTTCTTGAGCGTGAAAGAGGGAGGGGTTGTGTAGGAGGATGCCTGCTGCCCTTTGGTTCACTGAGTACCCGCTTAGCTTCTGGGTTTGGTTCTAAGAATGAGACCTAATATCACGGTCGATTCTCAAGTTGTGCTCTTCTGTTGTTTGTTTTTTCAGATTCGATTGAATCGTGGTGAGATGTGGAGAAAACGGAAAGCCTCCGAAGGTAAGAACTTCTGGTAACTGTACCGCGTTGGGTGCCTTTGTCCAAATATGACTGCATGGAGGGTATTTCTGATGTCTGAGAGAGGAAAATTGCAGTTCCGTGCCGGCTGCAGAAATGGCAAAATAATAATAATGAACAGCTAAGGGGCA
>NW_011147470.1:0-610 GCF_000146605.3 Meleagris gallopavo
CTCACAGAAACCTCACAAAAACCAGAGGGCTGACTCATCCAAATGCTTGCTGCTTGCTTGGAAGCCCAAATCCTTCCAGCCTCCAATGTGGGGGCAACATCTCCTGGGTGTGATCATGAGGTGCCTGAACGAGAGGATGACCCAGGCTGGTTACACAGGAGTCACCTTAATTTCCCTGTTCTGTTACTTGAGATAACGCCATTGGGTGGCCCTCCTGTTGTTTCTAAATTTGGCACCAGCCCTGGTGACTTTGGGCCAGAGGCCAAAAGGCTGCAGCCGGTCCAGGAGCTTAAAGGCACAGCCCAGTTAGAGGGCCCGGCCCGGGCACGGGACCTGAAGCCACAGCCTGAGTGGCCGGCACCGACCCTGGGGATTAAAGCCCAGCCCCAGCCTGAGAGGCTGGCACGAGTCCTGGGCCTAAACCTGAAGCCGCAGCACAAGCAGCCAGCACCAGCTTCGGGCCTAAAGCCACAGCCTGAGAGGCCGGTGCCGGCCCTGAAGTCTGAAGCTCCGGCCAGAGAGCCCAGCACCAGCCCTGGGCCATAATGCCACAGCTACAGCCACAGAGGCCAGCACCAGAGCCGGGGCTTGAAGCCACATCTACAGCCAG
>NW_011147471.1:0-673 GCF_000146605.3 Meleagris gallopavo
GAACGGGCAACTTCAGCCGGCTGCTTTCTCCGACGAGTGAGCGGGCTCCTGTGCGCGCATCCGGAAAGGAGCGGTTTGCACTTCGCCTTGGCTACATGCAGAATGCACTACGCCTACCTCTGAATACTATGTCTCTGCCTTTATTTCGAGCCACAACTCATGCTAGTCAGGTTTTCCACTGCTACACATCTGCATTCAGAGAGGAAAAGAGTGGAAGGGAAAACCAGCTCTAATAAGGCATTTGCAAGTTCGAGGAGCGACAGCTGTAGTGCTCTCAGGGAGAGCGTTTCAGAAAGTGGGGAGAGATCCTTTCAGGACTGCGCACAAAAAACCCCCCACTCGCAGGTAGTGCAGGAGGCTGAATTCGCACTTGTCGGCATCGGAATCGCACTGCTTCGCTCTCACGCGCAGAAAGCGGCATTCGCGCTGAACCGCTCCGGAGACTTTGCCGTAGCTGGCCGAGAATTTGTGTTTCTCCCCGAACTCCGCTTTCAGCCGTCAGCAGCGGTCTCGTGTTTCTCGCTTGCCGAGAACGGGCCACTTCAGCCGGCTGCTTTTCTCCGACGAGTGAGCGGGCTCCTGTGCGCGCATCGGAAAGGACGCGGTTTCGCACTTCGCCTTGGCTACATGCAGAATGCACTACGCCTACCTCTGAATACTATGTCTCTGCCTT
>NW_011147472.1:0-617 GCF_000146605.3 Meleagris gallopavo
TGGGTTTATTTCCATTATTTCTAGTGCCCAAACTTGCTGAAACTAAGTTACACTAATGGTGGGGTTTTCCAGATTTCGGGGCCAGGTGCCTGAAACCAATTCTGGTTCTCCTCAAAGCAGAGCTGTTGGTCAGACTTGCTGGCACTAGAAACTAAACATGGCAGTGAGATGGGCCGATGAGGTGTGAATGTCAGAGTCAGAGATGCTTTTGAAGTTCCTTTATGGCTGCACGGTTCCTGCCAGCTCAATCAAAGTTATCCCTTAGATGCTGTCCTGTACAGCTGCAGAGCCTTTGCTCACATGCTCTGCATCTTGCTTGACAAGCACAACTCACACCATTCTGTGTTTTCTCTCTCCAGCGATGATGGGCTGTGTGCTTCCATCAGTGCAGAGCTCCTAGGAAGCACAAATGGCTGCAGTTCAATTGAGAGCCTTCCGTGTAACAACAGTGACGGACACAGGGAGATCATCCAAGTTCAAGCCCTGATTACTCCCAGCTGTGCTCAAGATGGTGACCTGAGCCTGCCAGACACCGCAGTCACCAGCCTGGACTGTGACCCAGTGCCTCTGCAGTGCAGCCCAGCCCAAGCACAGTCCGAGTGCCCCGACAGCAGCAC
>NW_011147473.1:0-649 GCF_000146605.3 Meleagris gallopavo
GGGAAACGGACATCAGCTGCAGCATGGAAGTTTCGCACGAATGTGCGTAAGAACTTCTTCACGGTGAGGTGACGGAGCACTGGAACAGGCTGCCCAGGGAGGTTGTGGAGTCTCCTTCTCTGGAGATATTCAAGTCTCGCCTGGACGCCTACCTGTGCGACCTGGTGTAGGGAACCTGCTTTGGCAGGGGGGTTGGTCTCGATGATCTCTAGAGGTCCCTTCCAACCCCTACAATTCTGTGATTCTGTGATACTTTCAGTCTGCAAAATGGGCCACAATACTAGGAAATCTGTGTGTTCAAGGTAACGGATCTTAGCTGAACTGTGGGTTCACATTTCAAACCAGGACTGGAAGGTAACTGTAAATCCCAGGGATTAAGACCTCAAGCAACATGCAGCAACAGTCCCAGGGAAGGACAAGAAACTAGAAAGACAGCGCACCAAACCCAGATGCCTGCTGTGTGTCTGTACCTCTCTTAGGTGCTGTGCCACACTCCTGCTCCTCCACTGCACTTCACAGGAAGGCCGCTTTTGCATCAGCTTCTGACAGAAAGGAAACAAGAAATACTTGAAGAGCATCTCCTTGCAGGAAGATTTTAGCACAGTCAACCACAAACTTCTGGTCTTCAAGCGTAGTTTCTTCAGTTTGC
>NW_011147473.1:2530-3186 GCF_000146605.3 Meleagris gallopavo
CCTTCTGCGTGGCAGTAAGGACGGTCCATCCCCATCGCGTCCCTCTGTGCGCTGAAAGCTCTGTTGGGTCTCTGGCAGCCTGCTGGCTGCTGCTCACAAACACGGGGAACTGCACCACACTGCTTCTAAAGAGAGGAAGGAAGAAACGGTGCTGGGAACGGGCAGCCAAGGTTTGCAGAGAGGTTCCAGGTTGTGCCAGAGATAGGATTATCAGAGTGCTGAGACATTACTTATCACTAAAGGAAACATTTGGGAGCATATTCACAACATCTGCAAAAATTAGAATTACTGGGCTCAGTTAGTTTTCCTATGGCTCAGCTGGAGGAGGCAGGTGCTCTCACACATCAGCTCAGGGGGTTCAGCGGAGACACCTGCACAGTGCTGGGATAATTCTGATGGAAACAATGTCTTCAGATACCACAGTTAAACCCATCCAAAATTAGCGTGCAGAGTCTTGGTTCTTGAGTGAAGAAGAAGTCACCACTTCACTACTCCAAGCAGCTAGAACAAACTTCTCAGAAGAAATCCAGAGCAGCAGAGACCTGGCAGACCATAACCAAGCACAGCTTGCAGGAGGGCAGTGCCCACTCCTTGCTACCACCCTGCTCCAGCAGGTTAAGGAGTCTGAGCTGCGCTGTCCTTTTGCAGTTGAGGAG
>NW_011147474.1:0-416 GCF_000146605.3 Meleagris gallopavo
GATAATGAAAAATCATGAAACCATGACATTCCACCCCTTATTCCACATCACTACATCATGCTTAATATATACAAACAAAATATAAACACACGCACAAGGAATTACTGACCGCACTCCCTCAACATCAAGTTCCCTTGTGGTACACATTGAACATCCCCGTTTTTCTGCATCACCCACCAAGTGGACCCAGGTCCCTGGGCAAAAACAGTACCACGAAGAGGTCTGTCCTTCTCAGAGGCTGGAATAACCCAAACTGCCTTTCCCAACATATTCTTTACACGTACAACAGGGACTTTATCTCCCTCTACGGTATGTAGGGAGCTGGACTGGGTTGGACCATCACGATTGATAGATCCTCTGGTATTGACTAACCAGGTGGCTTCTGCCAAATGCTTCTCCCAGTGCTTAAATGTACT
>NW_011147475.1:0-311 GCF_000146605.3 Meleagris gallopavo
GCAAAGAGCCGCTTTCTCCCGAAAGTAAGCCATTTTCTGCCAGGAACTGCAGTTTCCTCCCACAAATACCATTTTTTCTCAAGAAATATGACTTTTTCACCCAGAAATATCAGATTTTGCCCCCAAAACATGACATTTTCTTCAAGAAATATGGGTTTCTCCCAAAATATGATATTTTGCTCCAGAAATTCCAGTTTTATCACCGAAGACTCTACGTTTTTCACCAGAAATACCTATTTTAATCCCCAAACATGACATTTTCTCCAGAAATACCAGATTTCTTCCCTTAAACATGACACCTTTTCAGATCG
>NW_011147476.1:0-1075 GCF_000146605.3 Meleagris gallopavo
CTACCGCCTTACAAACAGGTAACAGAGGGGAACAGGCAGGCAGACAGTGTTCCTGCTACACTGAACCCCCTGCCCACTCCTCCCCCTAACAACATCGGTGAAGAATTGGGGCAGGGGGCATAGGGCAATGGCAAAAGGTCCCTGCTCGGCGATGCATGAAGTTGGTGGCTAGGCAAACACCTGTGTAGGGTCAAGAGACTATTAGGGCTTCTCCCACTCAAAAGGTGGCCCAGCTCAGGTGCTTTTACGCTAATGCACGCAGCATGGGTCACAAACAGGAATAGCTGGAGGCCATTGTGAGGCTGGAACACTACGATATAGTCGCCATCACAGAAACGTGGTGGAATGGCTTGCACAGCTGGAGTGCTGTGATGGATGGCTACTGTCTGTTCAAAAGAGAAAGGCAAGGCAAGAAAGCTGTTAGAAAATAAGGGATGGCAGACACTGGGTCTGGGATAGTGAGGGGGATTGTCATGGAGTTAACGAGATCAATTTATGCCCGTGACAGGAGGCAGTAGGCCCCAGCCCACAAAATGGGAAGGAAGGGAGGAAAACAAAAACAGCGGCAACAATCTATGGAGGAAAACTTATTTTACTATGATATCGGAATGCAAGATAACACAATATAATACAACCTAATTGAAATTGAGACTAATAAATCAAATAAATTAGGAGAAAGAGAGTCTCTGAGACCAAGTCAAGTCTGAAAAGCTTGGAACAGCTAGGAAAGCACCCTCCAGCACCCACTGCCAGGCAGTAAGAGACCACCCCACTCGGAAGGGCCAGATCCCATGACTTCCATGATATATAGGGATAGGTACCTGGAATTGGATCATTAACATTTTAATTCCCAATACACTACATGATGTTTTGATGCAGAATACTGAAAACCAATAAATAAATAAATAAATAAATAAATAAATAAAACCAATAGACACTTGTCATCTCAAAAACTTCCCACAGATCTATTTCTGTTTTCCCTACAATTTCTATGCCTGTCACAATCCTGTTCCATTGCAGCTATTGATCACTCTTGATTAACAAGGCTAGCATTGGACACACAGAGAGGGAAGCT
>NW_011147477.1:0-884 GCF_000146605.3 Meleagris gallopavo
TCCAAAGGAAGCACTCCCCAGGTTCAGATGCTGCCCCTACTCTTCCCAGCCCTTACATGGGATCAGGGAGGGGTGGAGCCTGGCTCTGCCCCACTCCACAGCCAAACTGCCCCCAGCTGTGCTCGCAGGGCTGCACCCCGCCCAGGTGCGGGTTCCACAAAAACAGGAGGGCAAGGGAATGCCCAGGCAAAGGCAAGGGCCAAGAGAACATGGAAGGAATGCCAAGGATGACGGCCCAGACAATACGGCAGGGAACGCCAAAACTGAATGCCGACATGAATGTGGCAACACAAAGCCAAGGGGTCATTAGGCCAACAGAATGGGGCAAGGAACACAAAAAGAGGAGGACAAGAGAATGTAATAGTGAAAACAGTGCAAGACCAGAGACAAGCAAGACACAGAACAAAGAGGATAGGCAGCCTCCTGGGCACCATGAAGCGCAATTCAGAGCTCTGGGGGAACCCTATTGTGCCGGGCTCTGGAATGGGTAAACGCTGGCGGGTGTGCATCGCCCTTACCTGCTGGGCAGACAATGACCAGTCAGCAAAGTGAGGTTCCGGGGCATGCCGGGAAATGCACATTCCACTTCCTTGCTGTTTCCACAGAGACCAACACATCTCTCCGTGCAGTTGTTACGGCACTTGGGAGCACCGCAGCTCTGCTGCCACCTGTTGGACACAATACAGTCATGAAGGCACTGCCCTGCATCCGTGCCTCTTGCACAAACCTGTGCTCCTTGCTCGGAGCACATGGCTGCACTCTGTGCACCATGTTGCTTACCACCAGAGAAGGCTCAGGTACCCAACAACATTTTGGCTTCCATCTTGTCTGATAACTGCTCATTATGCACAGCCCTCATCTTTGCTTTGCTTTGGTGAGGTGGG
>NW_011147478.1:0-724 GCF_000146605.3 Meleagris gallopavo
GAGGAGCGACAGCTGTAGTGCTCTCAGGGAGAGCGTTTCAGAAAGTGGGGAGAGATCCTTTCAGGACTGCGGAGAAAAAACCCCCACTCGCAGGTAGTGCAGGAGGCTGAATTCGCACCTTGTCGGCGTCGGAATCGCACTTCTTCGCTCTCATGCCCTGAAAGAGGCATTCGCGCTGAACCGCTCCGGAGACTTTACCGTAGCTGGCCCGAGAAATCGCGTTTCTCCCCAAAACTCCGCTTTCAGCCGTCAGCAGCGGTCTGGTGTTTCTCGCTTGCCGAGAACGGACCACTTCAGCCGGCTGCTTTTCTCCGACGAGTGAGCGGGCTCCTGTGCGCGCATCGGAAAGGAGCGGTTTGCACTTCGCCTTGGCTACATGCAGAATGCACTACGCCTACCTCTGAATACTATGTCCTCTGCCTTTATTTCGAGCCACAATTCATGCTAGTCAGGTTTCCACTGCTACACATCTGCATTCAGAGAGGAAAAGAGTGGAAGGGGAAAAACCCCTCTCCAATAAGGCATTTGCAAGTTCGAGGAGCGACAGCTGTAGTGCTCTCAGGGAGAGCGTTTCAGAAAGTGGGCACAGAGCCTTTCAGGGCTGCGGAGAAAAACCCCCACTCGCCAGGTAGTGCAGGAGCTGAATTCGCACTTGTCGGCATCGGAATCGCACTCCTTCGCTCTCACGCGTAGAAAGCGGCATTCGCGCTGAACCGCTCCGGAG
>NW_011147479.1:0-569 GCF_000146605.3 Meleagris gallopavo
GGCTGAGTCCCTAGCAACGCCACCCAGTTGGCGAGCTTCTCTACTATCCAGCCACACACTGTTGGCCCCATTGTCCCAACATCGAAGTAACCAAGTGGCAATAGGCTCATTTGGGTGACGTGAAAAGTCTTTTCTCAGACTTCGAATTTCATTCATTTTCAGAGATCGATCAACAATGGTAACGATATCTTGCTCACCTCTTACTCTTTCGGGACTTCTTGTTGCCCTCATTGGCGCCGGTGACCGTGGTCTTACTGAGGGCCCCTCCCCTGGACTTAGGGGTGCTTCTTGTGGATCTTGGAGCCACTCCTCTGGACCTCTCTCCTCTTCTTTCTTCTCTTCTAACTGAGTCGAGATTCGTTTCATTTTCCGCCCTCTTACAGGGGCAAGTGACATCAATTGTGGTGCTTCCTGTAGTTGATCAGGTTGGTCAGTTCCAATGCTCTCATCCTCCAGTTCAGCTCGGAGCCTGTCTCGTTCGATGATGAGAGTATCTAGCTCAGATTGGAGGGTGTCTTGTTGAGATTGAAGACTGTTGAGTTTGGATTGCAGGGAGTCTCTCTCAATTC
>NW_011147480.1:0-1033 GCF_000146605.3 Meleagris gallopavo
CTATGCTACTCTCTCCCAGAAAGAGCACTTTTCTGACAAGTACCTCCCTTTTCTCTCAAAAATACTGCTAGACACTCCTCAACAGGACATTTGCTCCCATCTACACCCCGTTTTCTCCCCAAAGGACCCCTTTTCACACCAAAAATACCACACTTGCCCTCCAAGAGAAGTCAGTCTTTCCCACAATTGTCCACTTTTTCTCCCACGTACTTGTCATTTTCTCCCAGAAATACCACATTTCACTTGGAAATTGGGCCTGTGCTTCCAAAAAGATGGTATTTTCTCCCAGGCATACCTGTTTTCTTCAAACTACCGCACGTTTTCTCCCAAAAAGACTAGATGACAAGACCAAATTGGACACTTGCAACCAAGAATAGGACATCTTCTCCCACTAATACCACTTCTCTCCCGAGGATAGGACTTTTTCCCTAAATGCTATGGCAGTTCTGCTAAGAAATACTCCTTTCCTTCCCTAAATGGGACATATGCACCCACAAAGACCACGACTCCGAGAAATTCCTCCAGTTCCTCCCAATTACACTCCATTACATTCCTCATCATGACACTTACTCCCAGACTTTTGGACTTTTACTGCGGAAAGACCATTTCGATCCAGAATATATGCCATTGGCCCTCACAAACACCGATTGCCTCACAAAGATGTGGCACATCCCACCAGAAAGACCATTTCTAGCCCCCAAAAGATGGCATTTACTCCCAGAAACACCAGCTTTCTCACACAGTCCTCACCTTTTCCCCCCCACATTAAGACCTTTTCACCCAGAAATGACAGTTCTCTTAGGAATACCTCCCAATTCCCACTAATCAGCTACACTACACTCCGCACTATGACACTTTCTCCCCAAACTAGGACGCTTTCTCCCAGAAAGGCCGCTTTTTCCCCCCAAAGTCCACCGTTGGCTTCCAAAAAGAACACATTCTCCCCAAGAATACCTCCTTCTACCAATACAATGACATTACCTCCCAGTAATGCTACCTTGGGCCCAAACTTTGGACAGCTTCTCCCACAAAT
>NW_011147481.1:0-990 GCF_000146605.3 Meleagris gallopavo
TTCAGCCTCCTGGAGAAGTGAAGGCTCCAAGGGAACCTGGTAACAGCCTTTCAATACCTAAAGGAAAGAACAAGGGAAAATGGAGGTGAAATCTAAGGAAAATGTCTTCTACAGTGAGGGTGCTGAGGCAGTGGCACAGGTTGCCTTTCAAGGTGAGCCTGGCTCAGACTCTGAGCAACTTGATCTAGCTGTGGATGGTCAGCATGGGGGAGTCGGATCACATCGCAAACCTACCTGCATACAAGCAGCGCACCAACATGGGGTGCATGATGTTCATTACCTGCTGGACACATCTCACACCACTGACTGGAGGAGCCCAGGCAATCCTTCAACTCCATCAGGCTGCAAAATGAAATCAGAAGAGACGCAGAACAATAATTTAAAACACAACAAGGATGCACACAATAGCCCTTAAAAAACACCACCGCATGGATGCAATTAGCACATTAATGACAGCCATCCAGCTTCAGATCCTCCAGAAAAAGCAGAGCTCACAGCTCTGAAAGAAAGCAGGAATCACTCACCCCATTCTAAGGGCTCACCCCACACCCCAAAGGAAGCAGTCTCCAGATTCAGATGCTGCTCTTACACCTAGCAGCCCTTCAGCGCACTTGCCATCCCCCAAGAAGAGAAGATCACAGCCCTGAAAGAAAAAAGAAACCACTTACCCCATTCCAAGGACCAATACTCCCCCACACTCTCAAGTGAAGGAAGCAGCTTCCAGGTCCAAATACCTACCAGCCCTTAAGGACGCTCAGGGTTCCCTGCTAAAAAACAGAGAGAGCAGCTCCACAATGGAGGAGAAGAAAAAAAAAAAAAAAACTCACTACACTCCATCACCAAAGAACAAGGCATACTCCAAAGGAAGCACTCCCCAGGTTCAGATGCTGCCCCTACTCTTCCCAGCCCTTACATGGGATCAGGGAGGGGTGGAGCCTGGCTCTGCCCCACTCCACAGCCAAACTCGCCCCCAGCTGTGCTCGCAGGGCT
>NW_011147482.1:0-1070 GCF_000146605.3 Meleagris gallopavo
AGAAAGAGGAACCCAGAATGGTGGGGGTTGGAAGGTCACCAAGTCCACCAGCCCTGCCAAAACAGGTTCCCAGCAGTGGGTCATCAGCTGTCACCTGTATTTGTACCACTTCTGAGCGGATGTCCCATGCTGTCTTGGGAATGGAACGTTGTTTCTGCATTAGATATTACAAAGGGCAATTGGTTTGGTTGGAAATACCCAAATAATTCTCGAGGACGGTTGCTGCGATAAAGCAGATTTTATTCGCAATTGCAACGTCGAGCCTCCTGCAAGCAGGAGAGCACTCAGAAAACAGCGCTACATCTTTATCCCCTGTTGCCCGACGCTGATCTCTTTCTGCCCTGGTTCCTCACTGGCTGAGCACTGCAGCTTCACACTCTCGCTTCACTCATCACACAAATACCAAGGAAGCTCAAGTCTTTGCCGCCCAGACACAAATATCTTAATTGGTTAATTGCCTTCTAACCATTGCTTCCTTAACAAACATTTGGGCATAACTTTCGGATGCCTGCTTTACAACATAAACATAAACAGGGCCTCTGAATTGTTTAATTACCCCCCTAACACTTGTGCCCCTTTACTCTGGTCATTGTTCTGGTCATCCATCTGTCCTTGCATGGAGATCAGCTCGGAAGGAGGATGGAGGGGAGCATCTTGGAGCCTGCACACGGCATCCTCACATTCACACAGAGTGGGACAGCTCTGCTTTGTGTCAAGGCCCTGACTCCCTGACGGTTTGTTACATGTATTTCGCTCATGCTGCTCTAATGAACAAGCTTACAGCGTGTTTCCCAGTTCAGAGCACTGTACCCACATTGTTTAGCACATTTAACATCTATTGTAGCTTTGTGAGAAAGTATTTGTTAGGTAATTCGGTTACTATGTTTCTAAAATATGTTACTAATAGGTATATGGTGTTCTTACTTTCCACATCAGCTGTTTCTAAGGATGTGTTACAGCTTAATTCCTTAGGTCAACTGCCCTTATCGATGTTCAGTGCGGAAACAACACTTTCACTTTGCTCACCAGCACCTGGGAATCAGCCTGGAGAAAGCCGTTCTGGGGAAGCC
>NW_011147483.1:0-598 GCF_000146605.3 Meleagris gallopavo
GGAGGTAGTGCAGGAGGCTGAATTCGCACGTTCTCGGCATCGGAATTGCACTGCTTCTCTCTCATGCGTAGAAAGCGGCACTCGCGCTGAACCGCTCCGGAGAGTTTGCCGACGCTGGTCGAGAAATCGCGCTTCTCCCCGAGTGCCGCTTTCAGCCGTCAGCAGCGCTCTGGTGTTTCTCACTTGCCGAGAACGGGCGACTTGTGCCTGCTGCTTTTCTCCGACGCGCGAGCGGTCTCGCGTCCGCACGTCGGAGAGGAGCGGTTTGCACTTCGCCTCGGGTACATGCAGAATGCACTAGGCCTAGGTGTGAATACGACGTCTCTGCCTTCATTTCGAGCGGCAATTCTTTTTTGGTGTTGTTCTCCATGGCTACGCTTGTGCATGCTCGGAGGAAAAGAGTGGAGAGCAAACCTCTCTAATAAGGCTGTTGGAAGTTCGGGGAGCGACATTTGTTTCGCTCCCAGGGAGAGAGAGCGTGACAGAAAGTGGGGAGCGATCCTTCTGGCCTGCGGAAGAAAAACCTCCCTAACGGAGGTAGTGCAGGAGGCTGAATTCGCACGTTCTCGGCATCGGAATTGCACTGCTTCGCTCTCAT
>NW_011147484.1:0-542 GCF_000146605.3 Meleagris gallopavo
TCCAAAGGAAGCACTCCCCAGGTTCACATGCTGCCCCTACTCTTCCCAGCCCTTACATGGGATCAGGGAGGGGTGGAGCCTGGCTCTGCCCCACTCCACAGCCAAACTGCCCCCAGCTGTGCTCGCAGGGCTGCACCCCGCCCCAGGTGCGGGTTCCACAAAAACAGGAGGGCAAGGGAATGCCCAGGCAAAGGCAAGGGCCAAGAGAACATGGAAGGAGATGCCAAGGATGACGGCCCAGACAATACGGCAGGGAACGCCAAAACTGAATGCCGACATGAATGTGGCAACACAAAGCCAAGGGGTCATTAGGCCAAGAGAATGGGGCAAGGAACACAAAAATAGGAGGACAAGAGAATGTAATAGTGAAAACAGTGCAAGACCAGAGACAAGCAAGACACAGAACAAAGAGGATAGGCAGCCTTCTGGGCACCATGAAGCGCAATTCAGAGCTCTGGGGGAACCCTATTGTGCCGGGCTCTGGAATGGGTAAACGCTGGCGGGTGTGCATCGCCCTTACCTGCTGGGCAGACAATGACCAG
>NW_011147485.1:0-428 GCF_000146605.3 Meleagris gallopavo
GCGTATGTCTTGAAGAAAATGTCATGTTTTGGGGGCAAAATCTGATATTTCTGGGAGAAAACGTCATATTTCTGGTTGAAAAATGGTATTTGTGGGAGGAAACTGCAGTTCCTGGCAGAATATGGCATATTTTTGGGAGAAAGCGGCTATTTGCGGTATAAAATGTCGTATATTTGCGATAAAACTGGCATTTCTTGGAGAAAATATCATATTTTTGGGGTAAAAATGTACTATTTCTTGCAAAAGGTGTCATATTTAAGGGAAGAAATCTGGTATTTCTGGAGAAAATGTCATGTTTGGGGATAAAATAGGTATTTCTGGTGAAAAACGTAGAGTCTTCGGTGATAAAACTGGAATTGCTGGAGCAAAATATCATATTTTGGGAGAAAACTCGTATTTCAGGGAGAAAATGTCATGTTTTGGGGGCA
>NW_011147486.1:0-754 GCF_000146605.3 Meleagris gallopavo
TTTAAGGGAAGAAATCTGGTATTTCTGGAGAAAATGTCATGTTTGGGGATAAAATAGGTATTTCTGGTGAAAAACGTAGAGTCTTTGGTGATAAAACTGGAATTTCTGGGGCAGAATATCATATTTTGGGAGAAAGCTACTATTTCTCGGAGAAAAACATCCTATTTCTGGTTGAAAAACGGTATTGATGGGAGAAAACGTCCTATTTCTGGTTGAAAAATGGTATTTGTGGGAGGAAACTGCAGTTCCTGGCAGAAAACTGCATATTTTTGGGAGAAAGTGGCTATTTGCGGTATAAAATGTCGTATATTTGCGATAAAACTGGCATTTCTTGGAGAAAATATCATATTTTTGGGGAAAAATCTACTATTTCTTGGAAAAGGTGTCATATTTAAGGGAAGAAATCTGGTATTTCTGGAGAAATGTCATGTTTGGGGATAAAAGTAGGTATTTCTGGTGAAAAACGTAGAGTCTTCGGTGATAAAACTGGAATTTCTAGGGCAGAATATCATATTTTGTAAGAAAACGCGTATTTCTTGAAGAAAATGTCATGTTTTGGGGGCAAAATCTGATATTTCTGGGAGAAAAAGTCATATTTCTTGAAGAAAAAATGGTATTTGTGGGAGGAAACTGCAGTTCCTGGCAGAAAATGGCTTACTTTCGGGAGAAAGCGGCTATTTGCGGTATAAAATGTCGTATATTTGCGATAAAACTGGCATTTCTTGGAGAAAATATCATATTTTTGGGGAAAAAT
>NW_011147487.1:0-750 GCF_000146605.3 Meleagris gallopavo
ATGCAGTACCCCACGCTACTGCCCGAAATACCATATTAGGTCTTGAGACACAAGTCCTGTGGCGACATGGTACCCCAGAAAGAATTGAGTCAGATAATGGGACTCATTTTAAAAATTCTCTTGCAGATACCTGGGCTAAAGGTCATGGTATTGAGTGGATTTACCATATTCCCTACCATGCACCAGCCTCAGGTAAGATTGAACGATACAATGGGTTGTTAAAAACTATGCTGAAAGCAATGGGAGGCAGTACATTTAAGCACTGGGAGAAGCATTTGGCAGAAGCCACCTGGTTAGTCAATACCAGAGGATCTATCAATCGTGGTGGTCCAACCCAGTCCAGCTCCCTACATACCGTAGAGGAAGATAAAGTCCCTGTTATACATGTAAAGAATATGTTGGGAAAGGCAGTTTGGGTTATTCCAGCCTCTGAGAAGGACAAAACCTCTTCATGGAACTGTTTTTGCCCAGGGACCTGGGTCCACTTGGTGGGTGATGCAGGAAAACGGGGATGTTCAAAGTGTACCACAAGGGAACTTGATGTTGAGGGAGTGCAGTCAGTAATTCCTTGTGCGTGTGTTTATATTTTGTTTGTATATATTAAGCATGATGTAGTGATGTGGAATAAGGGGTGAATGTCATGGTTTCATGATTTTTCATTATCAGTATTCCACATCATAACATCATGCAATGCACTGGGGGTTTAACTGCTGATGCTCAAGTTCCGGGTACCTGTCCAGAGGAGAAGAG
>NW_011147488.1:0-738 GCF_000146605.3 Meleagris gallopavo
TTTTCCTCTTCCATTTTTTTCCTTCGTCGGTGGGCTCGGGAGGCGCGGGTGGTCGTGACGGCGTGCTTTTATTTTTTTTTTTAATTTTTTAATTATTAATTATTTTATATTTTTGTTTTTATTTTTTATTTTTATTTTTTATTTTTATTTTTTATTTTTTATTTTTTTATTTTTATTTTCATTTCTTTATTATTTTTATTTACGCGTCCACGTATTTGTCTATTTATTTATTTATTCGTTTGTATTTCTAAAATTCTTATTATTTCTTTATTTCTTCCTGCATTTTAATCGTTTTTTTATTTTTTATTTTTTAACTTTTTCGTTATTTTATTTATTTTCATTTATTTCTTTATCATTTTCGTTTATGCGTCCACGTGTTTGTCTGTTTGTTTATAATTCCGTTATTTGTTCATTTTCAATTTTTTTATTTTTTATTTATTTACGTGCCCGCGTATTTGTCTCTTTGTTTTTTAAATGTTGTTTTTATTGTTACTTATTGTTGTTATTTATTTATTTATTTGCTTGCTTATTTTATCGGCTCGCTCGCTCATTTTATTTATTCATTCATTCATTCATTCATTCATTCATTCATTCATTCATTCATTCATTCATTCATTCATTCATTCCTCGTGTTTATTTCTTATCGATTTTTTCCCCTTTTAATTTTCGTTTTATCGATCTTTAGGTGTTCCGTCCCCGTCCCCGCCCCGCCCCGTCCCCGTCCCGTCCCGTCCCCGG
>NW_011147489.1:0-731 GCF_000146605.3 Meleagris gallopavo
AAAAGAATTGCCGCTCGAAATGAAGGCAGAGACGTCGTATTCACAGACTAGGCCTAGTGCATTCTGCATGGACCCAAGGCGAAGTGCAAACCGCTCCTCTCCGACGTTGCGGACACGAGACTGCTCGCGCGTCGGAGTAAAAGCAGCAGGCACAAGTCGCCCGTTCTCGGCAAGTGAGAAACACGAGAGCGCTGCTGACGGCTGAAAGCGGCACTCGGGGAGAAGCGCGATTTCTCGACCTAGCGTCGGCAAACTCTCCGGAGCGGTTCAGCGCGAGTGCCGCTTTCTAACGCATGAGAGACGAAGCAGTGCAATTCCGATGCCGAGAACGTGCGAATTCAGCCTCCTGCACTACCTCCGTAGGGAGGTTTTTTTCTCCGCAAGGCCAGAAAGGATCGCTCCCCACTTTCTGTCACGCGTCTCTCTCCCTGGGAGCGAAACAAATGTCGCTCCCCGAACTTCCAACAGCCTTATTAGAGAGGGTTTTGCTCTCCACTCTTTTCCTCCGAGCATGCACAAGCGTAGCCATGGAGAACAACACCAAAAACGAATTGCCGCTCGAAATGAAGGCAGAGACGTCGTATTCACAGCTAGGCCTAGTGCATTCTGCATGTACCCGAGGCGAAGTGCAAACCGCTCCTCTCCGACGTGCGGACACGAGCCCGCTCGCGCGTCGGAGAAAAGCAGCAGGCACAAGTCGCCCGTTCTCGGCAAGTGAGAAACACGAGAGC
>NW_011147490.1:0-629 GCF_000146605.3 Meleagris gallopavo
AAAATATGATATTTTCTCCAAGAAATGCCAGTTTTATCGCAAATATACGACATTTTATACCGCAAATACCCGCTTTCTCCCACAAATATGCCATTTTCTGCCAGGTAACTGCAGTTTCCTCCCACAAATTACCATTTTTTCAACCTAGAAATATGACGTTTTCTCCCAGAAATACCAGATTTTGCCCCAAAACATGACATTTTCTCCCAGAAATACGAGTTTTCTCCCAAAATACGATATTCTGCCCCAGAAATTCCAGTTTTATCACCGAAGACTCTACGTTTTTCACCAGAAATACCTATTTTATCCCCAAACATGACATTTTCTCCAGAAATACCAGATTTCTTCCCTTAAATATGACACCTTTTCCAAGAAATAGTAGATCTTTCCCCAAAAATATGATATTTTCTCCAAGAAATGCCAGTTTTATCGCAAATATACGACATTTTATACCGCAAATAGCCGCTTTCTCCCAAAAATATGCCATTTTCTGCCAGGAACTGCAGTTTCCTCCCACAAATACCATTTTTCAACCAGAAATAGGACGTTTTCTCCCATCAATACCGTTTTTCAACCAGAAATATGACGTTTTCTCCGAGAAATAGTAGCTTTCTCCCCAAATATGATAT
>NW_011147491.1:0-700 GCF_000146605.3 Meleagris gallopavo
TAGGAATAAACAATGAAAAAGAATGGCTGCTTGATTCCTGAGCATCCAAACGGCAATCATTAAACATAAGGTAAAAGAAATCAAGGCAAAAGTGGTACAGGTACCACTGAAAGCATGATGAAAAGAAATAAGAGATATTCATCTGATAATCATATTTTACAAGTATGAAAAATTACGTAAATCTGAGGATTCCTTTTTTAGTTAACATATTACGTATTTCTTAGGCGCTCAAGAATAGGGTATTTCTGGAAAACACTGACGTAATTTAGTGAAGATCAAACATAGCTGTCAACGGAAATTACAGATAATTTTGTTTAAAAATACCAACATATTCAGGCACTAACTCATGTTATTCTGCAGTGCTAGTACATGAAAATAATTGGGCAACTATACCCATTTTTGGAGAAAGTGTCTAGATGTCTTTTAATAGTGATTTGACTTCTATACATATATACATACACACACACACACATATACACACACACACATATATACATACGTCCATGCCACCTAATTGTCAATTGACGTTTCTTAGAGATCTTCAGCTCAAAACTGTACGGAATGAAAAGGTATTAAAAAAGAGTTTGTAAATCTTCTGTAAATCTGGTTAAACTTGTTGGTGGAATTCTGATATTACTTTTTGCTTGCGTTTTGACACAATAGGAAAGAGAGGCAAATGAACAGTGGTTTGCCTACTTCG
>NW_011147492.1:0-487 GCF_000146605.3 Meleagris gallopavo
TGGTATTTGTGGGAGAAGATGTCCTATTCTTGGTTGCAAGTGTCCTATCTGGTCTTGTCATCTAGTCTTTTTGGGAGAAAACGTGCGGTAGTTTGAAGAAAACAGGTATGCCTGGGAGAAAATACCATCTTTTTGGAAGCACAGGCCCAATTTCCAAGTGAAATGAGGTATTTCTGGGAGAAAATGACAAGTACGTGGGAGAAAAGTGGGCAACTGTGGGAAAGACTGACTTCTCTTGGAGGGCAAGTGTGGTATTTTTTGGTGTGAAAAGGGGTCCTTTTGGGGGAGAAAACGGGGTGTAGATGGGAGGAAATGTCCTGTTGAGGAGTGTCCAGCAGTATTTTTGAGAGAAAAGGGAAGGAACTTGTCAGAAAAGTGCTCTTTCTGGGAGAGAGTAGCATAGTTGGTTGGAAATGCCACGCATTTGTGAGAAAGCTGCTTTGTTTCCGGGAGGAAATAGCATTCTTTGGGGAGAAGATGTCCTCTT
>NW_011147493.1:0-386 GCF_000146605.3 Meleagris gallopavo
AACGTCCTATTTCTAGGTTGAAAAAATGGTATTTGTGGGAGGAAACTGCAGTTCCTGGCAGAAAAAGGCATATTTTTGGGAGAAAGCGGCTATTTGCGGTATAAAATGTCGTATATTTGCGATAAAACTGGCATTTCTTGGAGAAAATATCATATTTTCGGGGAAAAATGTACTATTTCTTGGAAAAGGTGTCATATTTAAGGGAAGAAATCTGGTATTTCTGGAGAAAATGTCATGTTTGGGGATAAAATAGGTATTTCTGGTGAAAAACGTAGAGTCTTCGGTGATAAAACTAGAATTTCTGGGGCAGAATATCATATTTTGGGAGAAAGCTACTATTTCTCGGAGAAAACGTCATATTTCTGGTTGAAAAACGGTATTGATGG
>NW_011147494.1:0-390 GCF_000146605.3 Meleagris gallopavo
GAGCTGCCAAAATTGAGGCTGCTTTTATTTTCCCTTGCTTTGCTTTGGTTTGCTCTTTTGTGCTTCCTTTTCACCTCTGCTTCACGTTGCTTCGCATTGCTTTCTAGTTTTCTTGCTTTGCTTTGCTTTCCTTTCTACTCTGCTTGTTCCCACTTCTTCCCTTTGCTTTCGTTTTTCCTTTGTATTTTTAGTTCTTGGTTTTGAATTGACTTCATCTTCTGTTTGCTCCTTTTTCTCTTTCTGACTCGTTTAACTCAAGCCTGTTCCCTGCGCTTTCCTTCTGTGCTTGGTGCTGTTGCAGTTCTGTCTCAGTGGCACGGATACCTTCGCATTCCTCTGCATGGTCTTTTTAGTTTTCATTCTTTGCTTTGTTTTCCTTTCAGTTTTGCT
>NW_011147495.1:0-551 GCF_000146605.3 Meleagris gallopavo
AAAAATGCTTTCTCTACTGAAACTGCCTTTTAAGGGGCTGCATGCCACTGTCTCTTCTTTCTTAATGCTAAAAACATACTGGGCCTTAATTAAGTTTACCACTTTGCTCTATGGAGCAAGAGGTATATATAGCCAATTGAAAACATGGATGGAAATAACTATGTGGCATCTGCATATTATGTGACATACCATTCCAGAAGGAGCTGCTAATTTTACAGGGTTGGGGATTTTTAAGCAGGTTTCCAGCCTCTCCTTTGAATTCTTTATGCGGATTTTCAATGCTCACCTGATCACGTTATTAATCTCCGTGAATGTACTGCTCACCATTTCACTTATTATTAGTATTTATTATATTTTGAGGAAGTCTGCCCCAAAACCAGTGAATACTGAGTGGCAGGGAATGTGGAGAGGCCTGGGGGAGACTTTTAGAGAGATGGAAATCTTCGGTGTCATGGAACTTTACTCCAGAACACCTGAAAGACCCTGAAAATTTAACAGATATTTGAGTACAGGAATGTCGTGGCTCAGGAAGATCTGAGGAGGCCCAAATT
>NW_011147496.1:0-586 GCF_000146605.3 Meleagris gallopavo
CGCTCCAGCTTTTCGCGGGCCGAGAAGCCGCTCCACATGCAGTCCTGAATGATGATGGAGTTAAGGTTGTTGTTCGCCCCGAGGCCCGTCTCGAAGAAATCCGCGCCGTCCGCGCCGCCCCACAGCTCGGCCTCGGGGGGCAGGAGGAGCAACTCGGACGCCCAGTCCAGGGGATCAGCGGGGCGGCAGCTCCCCAGAGCCGCCCCTCCCCACGGCAATGGAGCCCCTCCCGGGGGGTGCTCCTGCAGCCCGGCACGGCTGGGGGACAGCGGAGGGGTGGGCAATAGCTCAAACTTCTTCCAAATGTCCTCCCCGGGGGGGGCCGAGTCCGGCCCGCATAAATAGAAATCATCTTCGTCCGGGTAGAAACAAGGCTGTAAGGAGTCGAACTCGAGGTCTGGGTTCTTGCTGATCATTCCCGGCATGGCGGGGCTCTCCGTGTCGATTCCCGGGCTGGGGGCTCGTGTTAGAGGCGAATTTTACGGTAGTTCCACCAAGGAGAGGAAAGATGTGCCCAGAACCTGAAACTAAAGCAAAAAATGGAAATAAAAAAACGAACACAATTAAGACACGAAAAAAAAAAACG
>NW_011147497.1:0-367 GCF_000146605.3 Meleagris gallopavo
AATACCTCTTTTTAACCGAAAATACCCCTTTTTCTCCCACAAATACCTCTTTTTAACCGAAAATACCCCTTTTTCTCCCACAAATACCTGTTTTTACACGAAAATACCCCTTTTTCTCCCACAAATACCGGTTTTACACGAAAATACCACTTTTTCTAACACAAATACCTGTTTTTCAACGAAAATACCCTTTTTTCTCCAGGTTATACCTGTTTTTACACGAAAATACCCCTTTTCTTCCAGGAAATACCTGTTTTTAACTGAAAATACCCCTTTTTCTCCCACAAATACCTGTTTCTACACCAAAATACCCCTTTTTCTCCCAGAGATACCTGTTTTTACACGAAAATACCCCTTTTTCTCCCAC
>NW_011147498.1:0-449 GCF_000146605.3 Meleagris gallopavo
CCAAAGGTTGCCATAAAGTTCATGTAAAGGAGGATAAAACACAGATGTTCCATACACAAAAGCAAAGAGGAAGGGTGTGAGGGTGTTTCCCCACTGAGAAGTAAGATTTCAGAAAAGGACACCGACAGAGAACCCAGAGGGATACGGAGGCAAACATAACAGTAACTGCTACAAACCAATGGTACAGAGAGAGAATTCACTGCCAGGAGTAGCTCACAGTCCAGTGATAAAAATTCTCAGCACTGGCTGCAAGGTTGTGTTTGAATTAAAAACAGTATTTAAAAACAGTCTGGAAGTTTTGAGCTAACTATTATAAATATTACTGGGGGGGGATTGCTAAATGCTGCTGCAAACAATGTGGGGGCAGAAGAGCCCTGGCACGGGAGGTATCTTTATGCCAATCTGCACACCTGCACAGCAGGCCCTGCTGCCCCTGCTTCACCCCTCCG
>NW_011147499.1:0-614 GCF_000146605.3 Meleagris gallopavo
TCTGGATGCACTCGCACAGCTCCATGTCTCCCTGCACTGAGGACTCCACATCTGGACGCAGCACTGCAGCTGAGGCCTCACCAGCGCAGAGCAGAAGGATGGGGATCTCATCCCTTCGCCCGCTGACTGCGCATCTTTGGATGCAGCCCAGGATACGGTTGGCTTTCTGGGCTGGAAGGGCCCATTGCTGGCTTGTGTCCAGCTCCCACCCACCAGTACTCCCAGGCCTTATGGAGCAGGACTACGCTCAGTCCTTTCATCCCCTAGCATGTTTTGGTGGTGGCTGTTCCCTCATCCCAGCTACTGACCCTGCACTTGGATCTGTGCCCACTGCTCAGCCTGTTGAGGTCTCTGTGGATGGCATCCCGTCCCCTGCTGTGTCACTGCAGCCCACAGCTTGGTGTCCTTAGGGTGCACTCAACCCCACTGTTGATGTCCCTGATGAAGGGGAAACCCAGATGCTTGTACCAACTGGGCGTAGAAGCCCTTGGGAGCAGCCCTGCGGAGGACTCGGGGATCCTGGTGGACAAAGAGCTGGACATAAGCCAGTAGTGTGCACTTGCAGCCCAGAAGGCCAACTGTATCCTGGGCTGCATTCAAAGAGGAGCGACCAG
>NW_011147500.1:0-532 GCF_000146605.3 Meleagris gallopavo
TCCAACCGTTTTCTCTATAGCACTTTTCATCTTCTGCACTTCTTTCTTACCTGCATCCTTTCTTCTTCTCTTCTGCTCTTCTTTCTTTCTGTCTTGTCTGTATGCGCTCTTCCCCTCTTCTGCTCCTTGAGTGCTCTTGTCAGAATCCAATCTCTGCGCCACAGCTCTACGTCAGACTTCATTTTGGGGTGGAGGAAGGTATGTAGGGCCAGATTTGAACAAGAAAAGCTGTTGTGCTGTGCCCAGAAGGTGATGAAGAAGAGCCGTCAGGAGCCAGCAGCACAAAGGCAGCGTGTTCTGCGAAGGCCACAGCGTAAGCACACGTGAACTTGGAAGGACTCCTTTGTGTGTCTGCAGGAACTGGTTTTGAGTGGAGAATTTTCTGGAGTTGTTTCCAGTTGTTGCTCGGAGGAGCTGAGGCTTTTCTCCTCGTGTCTTTGCAGGAGAGCAGAGCGGAGGGAACGTCTGTGGTGAGATGCTCAGGTGAAATTGCCTTCCCCGCCCCAGCAGCCTGTTTTGTGTCCATGTGATG
>NW_011147501.1:0-609 GCF_000146605.3 Meleagris gallopavo
GCCTGCTGCTTTTCTCCGACGCGCGAGCGGTCTCGTGTCCGCACGTCGGAGAGGAGCGGTTTGCACTTCGCCTTGGGTACCTGCAGAATGCACTAGGCCGAGCTCTGAATACGACGTCTCTGCCTTCATTTCGAGCGGCAATTCTTTTTTGGTGTTGTTCTCCATGGCTACACTTGTGCATGCTCGGAGGAAAAGAGTGGAGAGCAAAACCCTCTCTAATAAGGCTGTTGGAAGTTCGGGGAGCGACATTTGTTTCGCTCCCAGGGAGAGCGTGACAGAAAGTGGGGAGCGATCCCTTCTGGCCTGCGGAGAAAAAACCACCCTACGGAGGTAAAGCAGGAGGCTGAATTCGCACGTTCTCGGCATCGGAATTGCACTGCTTCGCTCTCATGCGTAGAAAGCGGCATTCGCGCTGAACCGCTCCGGAGAGTTTTCCGATGCTGGTCGAGAAATCTCGCTTCTCCCCGAGTGCCGCTTTCAGCCGTCAGCAGCGCTCTCGTGTTTCTCACTTGCCGAGAACGGGCGACTTCTGCCTGCTGCTTTTCTCCGATGCGCGAGCGGTCTCGTGTCCGCACGTCGGAGAGGAGCGCTTTGCACTTCGCCTTGGGT
>NW_011147502.1:0-536 GCF_000146605.3 Meleagris gallopavo
GTTTCAAATTACTCATGGGAAATCTGTGCTTTTTACTAACCAATCTCAACCTACTACCATGGTTGCTGCTACTGCAACTTTTACTGTTCAAGAAGTCATCTTTTAGTTCCATGCTCTGAGACAACCAGAATAGTGCTCTCAGTCTTTGAAATTTAACAGACAGATATATAATATAAATCCTATAGATCCAGATTTCTCTCGTGCAGTATTACGTCTGGCTTTGAAACCTGCAGCACATTCAGTGAGTGGGGGCCACGTGTTTCCCACATAGCTGGATTTGGGCTTTGGCACAAAACACAGTTCTTTGCAGTTGCTCTCTTTGGAACAGCACCAACCTACCTGTTAAGGGAGCTTCCTGAAGATTCTGTGCTCTCTGAGAACCATCTGAACCTTCTGTTCCACAGCTTTTAGCAGGCGTCCCATGAGATGATACGCTCTCAGTGGAGTTACAACATTTCATTTCTTCAGTTTCATTCTGTTAAAGACAGTGTTTCCATTAAGAGAACGTAAAGGTACTCCACAGGTATTTGAAGAAA
>NW_011147503.1:0-537 GCF_000146605.3 Meleagris gallopavo
TCCCCCATGCTGACCATCCACAGCTAGATCAAGTTGCTCAGAGTCTGAGCCAGGCTCACCTTGAAAGGGCCAGCACATCCACCATGTCTCTGGCAACCTGTGCCACTGCCTCAGCACCCTCACTGTACAAGACATTTTCCTTAGATTTCACCTCCATTTTCCCTTGTTCTTTCCTTTAGGTATTGAAAGGCTGTTACCAGGTTCCCTTGGAGCCTTCACTTCTCCAGGCTGAACAGCCCAGCTCTCCTTGCTTACAGGAGAGGGGTTCCATCCTTGGGTTCGTGTTTGTGGCTGTACTCTGGATGCACTCGCACAGCTCCATGTCTCCCTGCACTGAGGACTCCACATCTGGACGCAGCACTGTAGGTGAGGCCTGACCAGCGCAGAGCAGAGGGATGGGGATCTCCTCCCTTGGCCCGCTGACTGCGCATCTTTGGATGCAGCCCAGGATACGGTTGGCTTTCTGGGCTGGAAGGGCCCATTGCTGGCTTGTGTCCAGCTCCCACCCACCAGTACTCCCAGGCCTTATGGAGCGGG
>NW_011147504.1:0-404 GCF_000146605.3 Meleagris gallopavo
GCTGCCTTTGACTCCAATCCATATTGGAGCTCTAACATATCTGGCACAGCAGCACTCAATGGGGGTATGACTTCATTCAGGCCACGGTAGTCCACCGTCAGCCTCCATTCTCCACTGGCTTTACGCACTGGCCATATGGGGCTGTTAAAAGGCGAGTGAGTCTTGCTAATCACTCCCTGATTCTCTAGTTGGTGAATCAGCTTCTGAATGGGGAGCAAGGAATCCCTGTTGGTGCGGTACTGCCGTCTGTGCACCGTTTTTGTAGCAATCGGTACTTGTTGCTCTTTCACTCGTAGCAACCCCACGGCAGATGGATCTTCTGACAGGCCAGGCAAAATAGACAACTGCTTAACACCTTCTGTGTCTACAGCAGCTATTCCAAAGGCCCATCGATACCCTTTGGG
>NW_011147505.1:0-648 GCF_000146605.3 Meleagris gallopavo
GTGTAAGGATGTAACTAAGCCTTGTGACGTACAAAGATGCAGGCTTGTCCTGACCTGAGCTTTGAATTTCCAAGGCAATAGTATGAGATAGAATTGTGCATGGAAATTGGAACTTGTTACATTGCAACACGGTCTGTAATTTCTGTCCCAGCATTCTGTAACTTGGACTAGTTTTTTTTCCTGTGGGCAAGGAGAAAGTGCGTAGAGTCCAAATCTGTTTCTAACTACCTAGGAATAATTAGCTCAGCAATAAGGGCATTGTGGGGTTAATGTTGCTGCTGTTCTGGAGTAGTTCAGTCTTCACGTTTTGCTCAGTTTCTGTCCAAAGCTGAGATGACAACTGTGTCATCAGACGATCCACCATCTGATGATGTTATTACTGCTGATGAGCTAACAGCTACCCCAGAGCAGAGATCTTGCTGGCTTTCTCAAGCTGCCTTCAACATCCTTCTGTGATAAGAATAAGGCTGGATATGTACCTGAAGAGGATGATGGTAAGGAGAGTCCAAGCTGATTTTTGTGTTGCTTTTTTTGTGGAGAAAGGGTATCATACCATCAGAACCAACGGACGCCGATATAGTTCAGACTGATGGGCAGTGATACTCCTGCCATCTTCCTTTTGGGCAAGGATCGTGTGTCTCCCTTCCC
>NW_011147506.1:0-683 GCF_000146605.3 Meleagris gallopavo
GCCAAACTGCCCCCAGCTGTGCTCGCAGGGCTGCACCCCGCCCCAGGTGCGGGTTCCACAAAACAAGGAGGGCAAGGGAATGCCCAGGCAAAGGCAAGGGCCAAGAGAACATGGAAGGAAATGCCAAGGATGACGGCCCAGACAATACGGCAGGGAACGCCAAAACTGAATGCCGACATGAATGTGGCAACACAAAGCCAAGGGGTCATTAGGCCAAGAGAATGGGGCAAGGAACACAAAAATAGGAGGACAAGAGAATGTAATAGTGAAAACAGTGCAAGACCAGAGACAAGCAAGACACAGAACAAAGAGGATAGGCAGCCTTCTGGGCACCATGAAGCGCAATTCAGAGCTCTGGGGGAACCCTATTGTGCCGGGCTCTGGAATGGGTAAACGCTGGCGGGTGTGCATCGCCCTTACCTGCTGGGCAGACAATGACCAGTCAGCAAAGTGAGGTTCCGGGGCATTCCGGGAAATGCAGATTCCACTACCTTGCTGTTTCCACCGAGACCAACACATCTCTCCGGGCAGTTGTTACGGCACTTGGGAGCACCGCAGCTCTGCTGCCACCTGTTGGACACAATACAGTCATGAAGGCACTGCCCTGCATCCGGGCCTCTTGCACAAACCTGTGCTCCTTGCTCGGAGCACATGGCTGCACTCTGTGCACCATGTTGCTTACC
>NW_011147507.1:0-613 GCF_000146605.3 Meleagris gallopavo
AATATTGCTCTAGCAAACATACCTAAGTTTCTTGGCCCATGTCTGCTGAATTGCTCTTTTTGCCCGGTGGAAGCACTGTAATCACTTTCTCTAGGCCTCTTTCAAGACCTCCAAGAGTTTTGGCCTTTCTCTTCTTTTGGCTGCTATCCACATGAGCTAGGTTGAGATCTAAATCCACAGCATGACACCTGTTACAAAACCAAATTAATTAGTTGCTTTTCCTCAGCAATCAGACAGTAGTTGTTTCAGATGCACTGCTAGAATATTCTCAGATCAGAATGAAGAAACAAAAGGAAGTGTCGTGTATTATGAGAGTTTCTGCTTACAAGTTAGTTGAGCTTTAAGCTCAGAGATGCATTTTAAAACTGCAGCACTCAGAGAAAATGGAACAAGATGCGATTTATGGTATGGAACACAGGAATGCATTCTGAAGATGAGTCACTTCTAGTTTTATTTATTTATTTTTCTGCTTTCAGTGTTTCCCAGTGAATACAGAAAGAGGATTTAGGAAAATTTTATCCAGGAGAAAGGAAATATAGCTTGCTGTTGTGATGAACGCTTCCTAGGCTGTTCACTGATTAAGGCAGCACTGCTCTAAACCAAAACATATACA
>NW_011147508.1:0-606 GCF_000146605.3 Meleagris gallopavo
AATTCCCGTCACTTTTCCCACTATCCTTCACTTTTTCTTAATTTTTTCCCTTCATTTTTCTCCACTTCTTTATCTTGTTGTCCCTTTTCCTTCTATTTTTTTCACCTTTCCTCCCTACTTTTTCTGCTTTTTTCCCCACTTTTCCTCATTTCCCCCCACTTTTCCCCCTCATTTCCTTCAGCTTCCCCCTCCATTTTCCTCACTTTTTCCCCTTTCCCCTCCATTTCCCTCATTTCCCCCTTTCTCCCCACTTTTTCCCTTTCTTCCTTCATTTTCCCCCAATTTTTCCTCACTTTTTCCATTTCCCCCATTTTTTCACCCATTTTTCCTCCCCTTTTCCTTCACCTCTCACCTTTTCCTGCACTTTTTTCCTCCATTTTTCCCAATTCCCCCTTTTCTCCCCTCCCCCCCTTTCCTTCCATTTCCGTTTCCCCTTATTTTTTATTCCCCCACTTCTTCCCCTTATTTTCCCCTTTCCCTCCACATTTCCCCCCACTTTTCCCCTCCATTTCCCCACTTCCCCCATTTTCTTCACTTTTTCCTTCCATTTTCACCTTTCCCCCCCGATTTCCTTCCATTTTCCCCTCAGATCTCCACACTTCCCCC
>NW_011147509.1:0-350 GCF_000146605.3 Meleagris gallopavo
TGGGAGAAAACTCGGTATTTGTGGTGGAAAATGTCGTATTTTTGTGATAAAAACTGTCACTTGTTGGAGAAAATACCATATTTTGGGGGGAGAAAACTGCCATTTCTGAGAGTTAAATGCCGTATTTCCGGGAGAAAACTGGTATTTCTGGTAGAAAACGCTGATTTTGTTGTGAGAGAACTGGTATTTCTGTTCCAAAATGTCATATTTCATGGAGAAATCTGCTATTTCTGGAAGAAAACGTGATATTTCAGGGGAGAATCCTGCAATTTCTGGGTGAAAATGGCGTATTTTGGGGGGGGAAACTGCCGTTTCTGAGAGAAGATGTCCTATTTTTCGGAGGGAAAACC
>NW_011147510.1:0-877 GCF_000146605.3 Meleagris gallopavo
TCGCCTGGATCTTCCTCCTCCTCCTCCTCCGCTTCTTCTTTTTTCCGTTCTAGACGCGTGGACACTCGTTTCCATTTCTTGCCTTCCACAGGAGCAACTGATATTGTTACTGGTGTCTCTTGTAACTGATCAGATTTGACTTGGAGATTCTCCACTTTGGCCTGAACCTCAGCTCGGAAACTCTCTCTCTCCAGAATAGTATTATATAGGGCGCGGTAAGCACAAGCCAAACCCCAAATAAGTTGTACCTCCTTAGAGTTATGTAAGCCGCGCTGTCCCTGACTCAAATACTGACTTAGTTTCTCAGGATCCCACAGATGTTCAAGTGTAAAATCCCATGACACTGCGGGTCCCCTTGCTTTTAAGATCTTTCCTAAACCTCTCCATATTCCCTGCCAGTCAGCACTCTCTGGTTCTGGAGGAGACTCCTTCCCTTTGTAAAAGAATATAATCATAATCCAGGAAAACAATAGCGCGCCCATGAGTATTAATTCAGAATTCGAAAACTGTCTGACAAAACGATAAGGAAGCCTGGAGACTGGTCTGAACATTGTGCTGTTTGTAAAATTAGCCATTCCATCTGGGATGTGAATGTCAAAATTCAGACCATACCACATTGCATACAGGTACCATGCAGGTGTCTCCGTCAATGCCCTTAAGTAGTTATATATGAACATAATTCCACAACAAGTAATTATGGCCTTGACAATTTGCCAATAGGTTGAGAGTAACATGACGACTTGAAAGCCTTTACTCAACACCCCCACAATGAAAAGTGGGTTCATTGCTGGTGTCTATTAAAACAGGGGTTAATGAATTGAAACTGACAAGAAGAAGGAGGAAAAGGGAAAAAAAAGAAAAGGCACTACCCAGACTG
>NW_011147510.1:2763-3176 GCF_000146605.3 Meleagris gallopavo
AGGAGGCCAAAATCTTGGCATCCGTGCCCGGGAGGAGGAAAGGGTAGCTACTGGGCATGCTGCTGCCTCCACCACACATGCACCTGCAGGGTCGCCAGCCCAGAAGGAGTTTGTGGCTGCCAGTCGGAACAAAACACCTCTCTGGAGGAAGGCAAAGCACTGGCAGTCATGCCTAGGAGGAGGGAAGGGTAGCTACCGGGCATGGATCCACCCAGCCAGCAGAGGAAAAGCCTCCAGGCCAGCACAAGGCCAGAGGCAAGGATGCCCACGAGGCCTGGACCCACCTGGGAAACCGAGAAGGAGCTGCAAATGCAGCAAGCACTGCACAAAAGCCGAGAGCTGCCTGCACTTCCAGAAGCCTGGAAAGGAAAAAACACAACAGTCAAGGCACAGAGGACAGCATCAGGTAAGTG
>NW_011147511.1:0-940 GCF_000146605.3 Meleagris gallopavo
GTGAGAGAACTGGTATTTCTGTTCCAAAATGTCATATTTCACGGAGAAATCTGCTCTTTCTGGAAGAAAACGTGATATTTCAGGGGAGAATCCTGCAATTTCTGGGTGAAAATGGCGTATTTTGGGGGGGGAAACTGCCGTTTCTGAGAGAAGATGTCCTATTTTCGGAGGGAAAACCGGTATTTCTGTGAGAAAATGTGATATTTCTGGGAGAAAACTGCAATTCCTGGCAGAAAATGTCACAGTTCTTGGGGGAGAATCCTTGTATTTCTGGTAGGAAACGTGTTTTGGGTGAGAAAAGCTGGTATTTCTGGAACAAAATGTAATATTTCAGGGAGAAAGCTGGTATTTCTGGGTGAAAATGTGATATTTCTGGGTAGAATATTGCAATTTCTGGGTGAAAATGGCGTATTTTTGGGGGAAAAACTCCACTTTCTAGGACAAAATGACCTATTTTCGGAGGGAAAACTGGTATTTCTGTGAGAAAATGTGGTATTTCTGGCCGAAAACTGCAATTCCTGGCAGAAAATGTCCTATTTTGGGGGAGAATCCTGGTATTTCTGGTAGGAGACGTTGTGTTTTGGGTGAGAAAACCGGTATTTCTGGGAGATATTGCCATATTGTTGGGGAGACAACTGGTATTTTTGGTGAGAAAATGTAATATTTCAGGAAGAAAGGTGCAATTCCTGGGAGAAAACGTCATGTTGGGGGAGAAAACTGCCATTTCTGAGAGAAAATGGCCTACTTGCGGGCGAAAACTGGTATTTCTGGTAGGGAACGCTGAGTTTTTGGTGAGAAAACTGGCATTTCTGGTACAAAACGTCCTATTTCTGGGAGAAAGCTGGTATTTCTGGGAGAAAATGTCCTGTTTCTGGTTGAAAAATGGTATTTGTGGGAGGAAACTGCAGTTCCTGGCAGAAAATGGCATGTTTTTGGGAGA
>NW_011147512.1:0-404 GCF_000146605.3 Meleagris gallopavo
GGATTTCTGGTAGAAAATATCATATTTCTGGGTAGAAAACTGCAGTTCCTGGCCGAAAATGGTGTATTTTTGGGGAGAAAACTGGGATTTGTGGCAGAATATATAATATTTTGGGGGGAGAAAATTACTATGACTTGGAGATATTGTCATATTTTGCGGAAGCAAACTGGTATATCTGGGAGAAAAAGTCATATTTCAGGGCACAAAGCTGGTATTTCTTGGAGAAAATGCCATATTTTTCGGGGACTAAACTGGTATTTCTGGCAGAAAACGTTGTGTTTGTCAGGAGAAATGGGTATTTCTGGCACCAAATGTCATCTTTCATGGAGAAATGTGGCGTTTCTGGGAGAAAACGTGATATTTCTGGGGAGAATACTGCAGTTTCTGGGAGGAAATGTCATATT
>NW_011147512.1:2752-3132 GCF_000146605.3 Meleagris gallopavo
AGGAGAAAACTAGCAGTTCCTGGCAGAAAATGTCATACTTTCGGGGAGAAAACTGGCATTTGTGGTAGAAACTCTCGTATTTCTGGGAGAAAAACTGGGATTTCTGGTAGAAAATATCATATTTCTGGGTAGAATACGGCAACTTCTGGGAGAAAATGTCATATTTTGGGGGGAAAAACTGGTATTCTGGGAGAAAATTTATTTCTGAGAGAAAACTGCAATTTCGTGGAGAAAACGCCATGTTTCTGGTTGAAATATGGTATTTCTGGGAGAAAAGTGCAGTTCCTGGCAGAACATGGCGTATTTTTGGGGAGAAACGTGGAATTTCTGGGAGAAAATGTCGTATTTTTGCGAGAAAACTGGTATTTCTGATAGAAAAT
>NW_011147513.1:0-913 GCF_000146605.3 Meleagris gallopavo
ACAACATTAACCACAAAATAATCTATCACCATGGATGTAGTTGAGTTTCAAAACAACCCACAAGTGAATCTTGCTTCTCACCCACTCTGCTGCTTCCTACCACCAACGGTCATTCATTCACGGCAAGAATATTAGCCAAAAAACAAACACACTACACATGTAAAGTTACTTTTAGTATTAAATCCTTAAAGTGAAACTCAAGGAATGTTAGAAAAAGCAAAAATTTCGGTTATTCAACCACTTGGGATTAGTGATCTAAGATACTTGTTACACTGCTCTGCTGGACATTAAGGAGGCTGTTATCAGCATGCCACGTTCAGCCAGCTCTCCCATTTTCTAGGCTTAGATCAGATCAAGTCTCAGGGAGAATCTGAACTCTTGGGAGAGGTTTGTGTTCATGCAAGAAAGCAGAGCAAGCAAGCAGAAGTCAGAGCTTGCACAGCAGCCCAGGTATGGGCCAGTTACAGCCCTCAGCTGCAGTGCTGGCATCTTTAGCTGATTTCTGATATTCAGCAGGCTTAAATTTCAACAGCTAAAAAACAAACAGAGGTCTAATATTGCAGCTGGAGTTGCACAGAAGTTATTTAAGCAGTGATATGAAACTTACGTTTGTTGGAACTGTATGTTATGTATTCTTTTGTCAAAAATTATCAAACTCTATTTATTATCCTTTTTTTTTTAAATTTAATCCATTATTATCAAGCTCAACTCTTGTGCTGGTCATACCACCTATAAAATCTCACTTTCTGGCAATCACTGTTTGCATTAAAGTTTAAGGGACTTTAAAACCTCCTTGCCCGCTGTGTTGTTTTTAGGCCCAATCTCAAGCCATGGGTCCGTGGGCCCCCGACCCCATCAGTCATGGAACCAGGCTGCTCCAGGCCTGAACCATTGGCACACAGTCCAGACACAT
>NW_011147513.1:21087-22050 GCF_000146605.3 Meleagris gallopavo
AAGTTCATGTCAATCTCCTCCACTACTAGGAGGCTAACTGCACATTGACTGCTGGGTGGTGAGCAATTGCTTTTGCATTCATCATAACTGTTATCCTTTTCCTTTCCTCTATCTCAGTAAATAATTTTATCTCAACCCATGAGTTCTACTTTGTGTTGTTTCTCCCCCCCTTCAATTCTCTCCTGCAGTTCACTGGAAAGGAGTGGAGTGAGTGAAGTACTGTGTGATGCTCAGGCACCTGGACAAATAAAAACACCTTCATTATTATTTAGGAAAGACTGAACACAGCTCAGACTTACTGGCTTGAGGTCTCTGTGGCCATAACCTGACTGTGAACATCAGCCATCGCTGAAACAATCTGCTGAAAAAAAGACTCGAGCTTCCTCTTGGGAAAGGTGGTCCTTAGAAACAATGGAATCAAACAGCTCCCCTCCAGGACAACACTGCCAGGAGAAAGCTCAAGTTATCTGACAATGTATTTACAATGTATCAGAGAAGGATAAGGAACAAAGGGAGCACAGAAAGCACAGCACAGCATGGACAGGATGCTCTTCCATTCCCTGTGCTCCATCAGAGCAGCACACACGAATGCTCCAGTTCTGCCATGGGCCATCACTGTGGCAGACCACACAAGCAAAGACATCTGACCCTTGCCTCCAATTGTGCACCTGAAGCACTGCACTCAATGTCGTGGATGGCACAAATCACTCAGGAGATGACAACAACCTGGGGGCTCTGGTGTCCTGCAGACCTTGCAGATGCTGCTTTAAAAACCTGAAGCACAAGTTAGGAATTAAAACCAGTTCACTTACTGTGAATGCTGATTAGTGGCTTTTACAAAAAGACAGAATATGTAACCTTTTCTACTTAATTTTCAAACCAGTGAATCTTGAACCCATTCACCATTGAGATATTTAAGAATCATTTCACTTCAGCTTCAATTTTGCATTCTTGTCTACTGCT
>NW_011147513.1:23831-24819 GCF_000146605.3 Meleagris gallopavo
GAGCAGCATTTATAGATAGATAGTGGCATTTTGAATAAACTCAGCATATTTAGCAAAGCTGCAACAGCTGCGTGACAGAACTTTGGGAAAAACAATCTCTAAGGAATGTTGAATAGCGTTATTTAATGATCATCCGGTACTTAAATTAAGTAAACCAAGGCATCACCGTCCAGCCAAGCAGCTCCCAGCCAAGCAGGTGCAACCAGCACGAGCTGCTCCTACACTCCAGGCCCCATTGAGCCTTACCAAGGGCTGCCCAAGGGCTCCCCTGTTGACCTCTGGCTTCCAGTGCCCCCTAATGTGCCACAGAGGTTTCTCAGGGCCCCACAGTTTGCTCTGCAGACATCCAGACGTGCCCCAGAGCAATTGTGTGTGCTGCAGGGAGACCAAGAGACATCTCACAGCACCCTAGTGCCTTCTCACAGCTCCTCAGTGTGCTCGAGGCCTCTTCAGCTCTTTCCAAATATTTCCAAATATGCCCTACTGCACTCCAAGGACATCCCCGTATCGTCTGGTACGCTCTAACATACTCTCACACCCACCCCACTGTGGTGTCTGAGGCACAGACTCAGATACTGACTATCCAAACCACTTATTGCAGGTTCTAACATCCCTTAGAGAGATTCCCAAATTAGTCTTGTAACTTTCCCACCCTCCTTTCCGTGTCAACAAAACTTTCCATACAGACAGCCTTCACCATGCATGCAGGTGCTTATCCAGGCAGTTCCTCCTCCAGTCAGGGTCATTATCATGCAGCCATCACGCAGCTTACGTGACTTTGGTTTTCTCTCTTGGTTCTCAGCTTTGCTTTCTCTTGCCATTTATCTTGCTCCACAGCTTCTGCTTGGAATATTCTTTCTTGTAGTCCCAAAATCCTCTCCTCCCACTCCCCTTTCCTTTTTTTGTTTTATTAACAAACTCTTACCATACTAATAATAACATCATGGCACTAATCACATTTGTAACATCATCATGCCAGCATCCCAAC
>NW_011147514.1:0-495 GCF_000146605.3 Meleagris gallopavo
GCCCTCCAGCTGGCTCTGCTGGTTTGGACTAACATCCTGCTCCACCAAGATGGAGGACACGAAGAAAGACCAGGTCCTTCATGAGGAGCAGCGTCCCATCGAGTCCAAGAGCCAGCCCTCCAGCTGGCTCTGCTGGTTTGGACTAACCACCTGCTCCACTAAGACCAACGATGGGAAGAAAGACCAGGTCCTTCCGAGCAGCAGAGTCGGATCGAGGCCAAGAGCCAGCCCTCCAGCTGGCTCTGCTGGCTTGGACTAACCACCTGCTCCACCACGGTGGAGGACGCGAAGAAAAACCGGGTCCTTCATGAGGAGCAGATCCCAGTTCCGACCAAGAGCAAGACCTCCAGCTGGCTCTGCTCGTTTGGAATAAGCAGCTGCTCCACCAACATGGAGGATGGGAAAGAGAGCCATGTCCTTCACAAGGAGCAGCGCCCGCTTGTAACCAAGAGCCAGCCCACCACCTGGCTCTGCTGGTTTGGACTAACCGCCTGC
>NW_011147515.1:0-448 GCF_000146605.3 Meleagris gallopavo
AGGGGTGTGTAATGTCATTTTGGGGGTATTGCGTCATATGGGTTTTGTGACGTCATTTGGGGTGTGTGATATCACATGGGGTGTGTGACGTCATTTGTGGTGTGTGACATCATTTTAGGGGTTGTGACATCATTTTGGGCGTGTGACGTCACTGGGGGGTTGTGGACATCACATGGGTTGTGTGACGTCATTTTTTTGAGTAATGACGTCAGATGAGTGGGTGTGACATCACATGGGGTGTGTGATATCACATGGGGTGGTGTGACGTCATTTGGGGCTGTGTGACATCATTTTAGGGGGTGTGTGACGTCAATTTGGGGCGTGTGACGTCACTTGGGGGTTGGGACGTTTAATGGGGTGTGTGACGTCATTTTGGGGGTATGACATCACATGTGGTTGGGTGACGTCACATGGGGTGTGTGACGTCATTTTAGGGGTGTGTGACGTC
>NW_011147516.1:0-483 GCF_000146605.3 Meleagris gallopavo
GTTTTCAAGTGAGACAGGGGAGGTTTAGGTTGGTTATTAGGAGGCAGCTTTTCACGCACAGGGTGGTGACGCACTGGAATGTGTGCTTGAGAGTCACTTCCAGGATGATCTGCTCCATGATCCGTGACCAGCACAGAGGAGAGACTGACATGCTGGTAGTTCCCCGCGTCACACTTTCTATCCTTCCTAAGAGGTGTGCTGTCACCTTTTTTCTCCCCACCAGGGACTTGACCTGACTGCCTCGACTTGTGAAATAGCATGGAGAGTGGCTCGGTGACTGCAGCGGTGAATTCCCTCGGAACTCTGGGACTCATCTCGTCAGGACCCAAAGACTCCTGGATGTTTGGGTCCTCAGGTGGTCCAGAACCTGATCTCCCATGGCAGTGTGGGATGGGAAGGGGTCTGGTGGGACTGAGGAAGCAATGGCAGTCCCCACTCACCAAACCAAAGCAAAGATGAGGGCTGTGCATAATGAGCAGTTCT
>NW_011147517.1:0-1006 GCF_000146605.3 Meleagris gallopavo
AGAATGACAGTAGATTACAGAGAATTAAATAAGGTCACGCCGCCTATTCATGCAGCCGTACCCAATATTGCCTCCCTAATGGACACATTGAGTAGGGAGATAAAAACCTATCATTGTGTCCTAGATTTAGCAAATGCGTTCTTCAGTATCCCAATTGCTGAAGAATCGCAAGATCAATTTGCGTTTACGTGGGGAGGCAGGCAGTGGACCTTTCAGGTCCTGCCACAAGGGTACGTGCATTCACCAACATATTGTCACAATCTAGTGGTGCGTGACCTGGCTGATTGGAAAAAACCTCATAATGTTAACCTATATCATTATATTAATGATCTCTTTCTGACATCCGACTCACTGGAGGCAGTAGGACAGGTGGCAGATTCCTTAACTGCCTATTTACAACAGAGGGGATGGGATATAAATCCCCAAAAGGTGCAAGGTCCGGGCCTGTCCGTAAAATTCCTTGGGGGTGGTTTGGTCAGGAAAGACCAAGTACTACCCAGTGCTGTCGTAGATAAGGTTCAGGCATTCCCAGTCCCTACAACATCGAAGCAGTTGC
Source organism: Meleagris gallopavo (assembly GCF_000146605.3). NCBI lineage: Eukaryota > Metazoa > Chordata > Aves > Galliformes > Phasianidae > Meleagris > Meleagris gallopavo. The sequence continues at coordinate 557 of NW_011147517.1, forward strand.
AAGAGTTTCTAGGTGTATTAGGTTATTGGTGTTCCTTTATACCTCACCTAGTGCAGATGCTAAGGCCACTGTATAGACTCACAAAAAAGGGGCATCTATGGGATTGGGGGAAAACAGGACAGGAGGCTTTCCAACATGTGAAATTGGCAGTTAAACAAGCCCAGGCATTGGGTATATTTGGTCCTACCCTCCCAGCTGAGATGGATGATGACGTTACTCAAGACAGCTTCGGTTGGGGCCTGTGGCAACACCAGAGTTCTGTTCGGACCCCCATTGGTTTCTGGTCTCAGGTTTGGCATGGAGCCGAAGAAAGATACAGTATGATTGAAAAACAGTTATTGGCTGCCTATTCGGCATTACAGGCAGTAGAGCCGATAACTGAAACGGCTGAAGTTATAGTCAAGACCACTCTGCCGATTCAGGGGTGGGTAAAAGATCTGACCCACCTTC
>NW_011147518.1:0-502 GCF_000146605.3 Meleagris gallopavo
TGAAACTGACAAGAAGAAGGAGGAAAAGGGAAAAAGAAAAGGCACTACCCAGACTGAGCAGTACTCAAAGTTTACAGATATCCCAGAACACTGGCAGCATGCCTAGTCTTTCAAGGTCAAGTTTTCCAGCACAGAAACCTAAACTACTGATAATGCTCCCTAACGAAGCTCTCTAAGAGCAGAGAGAGAGATTCGTTCTAAAAGCTAAGAAATAGAACTATGCCCGCATTCTCCACCAAAATCTGTCACGGAGTTAACGAGATCAATCTACACCCGTGACAGGGGGGCGGTAGGCCCCTGCCCTCCCCTTCCCAGCCCACAAAATGGGAAAGAAAGGAGGAAAACAAAAAAAAAACAGCGGCAACAATCTATGGAGGAAAACTTATTTTACTAATTATGATATCGGAATGCAAGATAACACAATATAATACAATCTGATTGAAATTGAGACTAATAAATCAAATAAAACAGGAAAGAGAGAGAGAGAGAGAGAGAGAGACGT
>NW_011147519.1:0-1098 GCF_000146605.3 Meleagris gallopavo
CTAAACCATGTCCTGAGCACCACATCCAAAGGGCTTTTAAGCACAGCCAGGGATGGTGACTCAACCACCTCCCTGTGCAGCCCATTGCAGTGCTTAGCAGCCCTTTCTGTAGAGAAGTGTCTCCTGATATCCAGCCTAACCCTCCCCTGGCACAACTCGAGGCCATTTTCCCTCGTCCTCTCACCTGTCACTGCCCGTAAGTCCAGACTTGAATGAAGCAATGTTTTTTGACAAACTTAATGATAACTTTTTTCTAATTCATATCTCATGGCGTACAGTGTCACACACAACCAGGTGGGACAGTCAAACACAAGATGAGCAACAAGGCTTATCTCTGCTTAGCCTTTGAGGAACTTTATTTCTCTCAGTCGTCACCTAAGAAATCCCTGATAAGCTTCAGCAGGAAGAGGGGATTGTTTCACAGGCAAGAGACTACGTGAGTTTCTGATCTCGGATCATAAGAAAAATTCAAAATCCTAAAGCATCTCAGTATTAAAACCTTCATCATATCCATCAAATATGCTCAAAGTCTTGGCTCACAAGCATTTGAAGCATTTGAGGCCGTTTGAAGCATCTCTTCAAGCACGTCTGCCCAGAACAGGAGGCCAGAATCAGGGTCAGTTCTTTTTCAGGCAGCATGGGATTTCTACCTGCCTTGGTATGCAGCAAAGACACCTGGCTTTGGTTTTATATTTAATGCAGCCAGAAATGGCCTCCACTCACTGAACCAGTCAAAATTATTAGAAGTACTTCATGTTGATGAGGATTCCCCAATCTTTCAAAGGCTCTGCTTAACAAAGTTATATATAAAAAATCCAAAAAACAAAACATACTTGTTAAATGGAATGTTTTGTACATTTTTTTTCTTTACATCTATGCTATGGATTAAAATCTATTCCTTAAGCCTTCCTTACGATTTTGTAGCATGCAGGTTATGCATTTGAAACAAAGCACATTTTCACTTGCATCATCCCAAAGGCTAATGTCAACCTGTTTGCAGCCACGAGCTTGCATGGAGATGATCTCTACTCATCAGGGTCACTGGAAATCACAGCAGGAGCTCTGGGAGGTGTTTGTGTGTCCCCACTGCCTTCCATT
>NW_011147520.1:0-589 GCF_000146605.3 Meleagris gallopavo
CTGTTACCAGGTTCCCTTGGAGCCTTCACTTCTCCAGGAGGCTGAACAGCCCAGCTCTCCTTGCTTACAGGAGAGGGGTTCCATCCTTGGGTTCGTGTTTGTGGCTGTACTCCGGATGCACTCGCACAGCTCCATGTCTCCCTGCACTGAGGACTCCACATCTGGACGCAGCACTGCAGGTGAGGCCTGACCAGCGCAGAGCAGAGGGATGGGGGATCTCCTCCCTTGGCCCGCTGACTGCGCATCTTTGGATGCAGCCCAGGATACGGTTGGCTTTCTGGGCTGGAAGGGCCCACTGCTGGCTTGTGTCCAGCTCCCACCCACCAGTACTCCCAGGCCTTATGGAGCAGGACTACGCTCAGTCCTTTCATCCCCTAGCATGTTTTGGTGGTGGCTGTTCCCTCATCCCAGCTACTGACCCTGCACTTGGATTTGTGCCCACTGCTCAGCCTGTTGAGGTCTCTCTGGATGGCATCCCGTCCCTCTGCTGTGTCACTGCACCCCACAGCTTGCTGTCCTTAGGGTGCACTCAACCCCACTGTTGATGTCCCTGATGAAGGGGAAACCCAGATGCTTGTACCAACTGGGC
>NW_011147521.1:0-758 GCF_000146605.3 Meleagris gallopavo
TTTGTTGAAAACTCTTCCCCTTTGCTCTGTTGCTCTCTCCCCATGTTAAAAGCTGCCCTCCCTCCTGCTTAGCAGTTCCCATCTAATTCCTGGAAGGCCACATCAGGTGTCCCCAGAGTATTCTCTTCTCCAGACTGAACAAGCCCAGCTCTCACTGCTGGCTCAGGTGAAGCTTTTTGCCCGCCAGGACGCCTGCGTCCCTCTCAGCAGGGCTGCCCTCGAGGAGTTCTTCTCCCGGTCTGCACGTATATCTGGGATTGCCCGACCCAGGTGCAACACCCTACACTTGACCTTGTTGAATCCCATGAGGTTCACATGCTGCCTCCCAGATGAAGATTTGGAACAGCTTTGTGAAGAAATGAAAGAACCTGGAAAGCAACAGGAGATCTTTCGGGCTGGATGTCAGGAAAAACTTCTCCAAAGGAGTGGTTGGGCCCTGGGACAGAGTGCCCAGGGAGGGACTGGAGTCAGATTCCCTGGAGGTGTTTGGGAAACGTTGAGGTGTGGTGCTGAGGATGACGAGTGGTGTGGAACACGTTTCTTTAGAATCGTTTCAGAACGGCATTTCACTTAATTATGAACTGGGCAAGAGGGTGCAGAACGAACAAAGGCAAAACAGAGGCTGCAGGGAGGGATGTCGAGGGGGGCGAGCCGAGGAATGCAGCCTTGTCTCTCTCTCGCACCACGCACTCGTGCTCACGTGTTGGTTCAGCCTGTGACTTAGGAATTCCACTACAAGCTGCACGTCTCAGTAACTC
>NW_011147522.1:0-374 GCF_000146605.3 Meleagris gallopavo
GAGAAAAGCGGCTATTTGCGGTATAAAAATGTCGTATATTTAGCGATAAAACTGGCATTTCTTGGAGAAAATATCATATTTTTGGGGAAAAATCTACTATTTCTTGGAAAAGGTGTCATATTTAAGGGAAGAAATCTGGTATTTCTGGAGAAAATGTCTTGTTTGGGGATAAAATAGGTATTTCTGGTGAAAAACGTAGAGTCTTCGGTGATAAAACTGGAATTTCTGGGGCAGAATATCATATTTTGGGAGAAAGCTACTATTTCTCGGAGAAAACGTCATATTTCTGGTTGAAAAACGGTATTGATGGGAGAAAACGTCCTATTTCTGGTTGAAAAATGGTATTTGTGGGAGGAAACTGCAGTTCCTGGCAG
>NW_011147523.1:0-474 GCF_000146605.3 Meleagris gallopavo
GGTGTTTTTAAGGGCATTGTGTGCATCCTCGTTGTGTTTTAAATTATGTTCTGCGTCTTTCCTGATTTCATTTTGCAGCCTGATGGAGTTGAAGGATTGCCTGGGCTCCTCCAGTCAGTGGTGTGAGATGCGTCCAGCAGGTAATGAACATCATGCACCCCATGTTGGTGCGCTGCTTGTATGCAGGTAGGTTTGCGATGTGATCCGACTCCCCATGCTGACCATCCACAGCTAGATCAAGTTGCTCAGAGTCTGAGCCAGGCTCACCTTGAAAGGGCCAGCACATCCACCATGTCTCTGGCAACCTGTGCCGCTGCCTCAGCACCCTAACTGTACACGACATTTTCCTAGATTTCACCTCCATTTTCCCTGTCCTTTCCTTAGGTATTGAAAGGCTGTTACCAGGTTCCCTTGGAGCCTTCACTTCTCCAGGAGCTGAACAGCCCAGCTCTCCTTGCTTACAGGAGAGGGGTC
>NW_011147524.1:0-436 GCF_000146605.3 Meleagris gallopavo
CCCAAAGGAAGCAGTCTCCAGATTCACATGCTGCTCTTACACCTAGCAGCCCTTCAGTGCACTTGCCATCCCCCAGAAAGACAAGATCACAGCCCTGAAAGAAAAAAAGAAACCACTTACCCCATTCCAAGGACCAATACTCCCCCACACTCTCAAGTGAAGGAAGCAGCTTCCAGGTCCAAATACCTACCAGCCCTTAAGTACGCTCAGGGTTCCCTGCTAAAAAAGAGAGAGAGCAGCTCACAATGGAGGAAGAAAAAAAAATAAAAAAAAAATCAACTACACTCCATCACCAAAGAACAAGGCATACTCCAAAGGAAGCACTCCCCAGGTTCACATGCTGCCCCTACTCTTCCCAGCCCTTAAATGGGATCAGGGAGGGGTGGAGCCTGGCTCTGCCCCACTCCACAGCCAAACTGCCCCAGCTGTGCTCGCA
>NW_011147525.1:0-718 GCF_000146605.3 Meleagris gallopavo
CTGAAATATCACGTTTTCTTCCAGAAATAGCAGATTTCTCCATGAAATATGACATTTTGGAACAGAAATACCAGTTCTCTCACAACAAAAAAATCAGCGTTTTCTACCAGAAATACCAGTTTTCTCCCGGAAATACGCATTTAACTCTCAGAAATGGCAGTTTTCTCCCCAAAAATATGGTATTTTCTCCAACAAGTGACAGTTTTATCACAAAAATACGACATTTTCCACCACAAATACCAGTTTTCTCCCAAAAACATGCCGTTTTCTGCCAGGAACTGCAGGTTCCTCCCACAAATACCATTTTTCAACCAGAAACAGGACATTTTCTCCCAGAAATACCAGCTTTCTCCCAGAAATAGGACGTTTTGTACCAGAAATGCCAGTTTTCTCATCAAAAACTCCAGCGTTTCCTACCAGAAATACCAGTTTTTGTCCGCAAGTAGGCCATTTTCTCTCAGAAATGGCAGTTTTCTCCCCCAAAATGACCTTTTCTCCCAGGAATTGCACCTTTCTTCCTGAAATATTACATTTTTCTCACCAAAAATACCAGTTGTCTCCCCAACAATATGGCAAATATCTCCCAGAAATACCAGCTTTCTCACCCAAAACACAACGTTTCCTACCAGAAAATACCAGGATTCTCCCCCAAAATAGGACGTTTCTGCCAGGAACTGCAGTTTTCTGCCAGAAATACCACATTTTCTCACAGAAAATA
>NW_011147526.1:0-705 GCF_000146605.3 Meleagris gallopavo
CATGTGCGCTGAAGGGCTGCTAGGTGTAAGTAGCAGCATGTGAATCTGGAGACTGCTTCCTTTGGGTGTGGGTGAGCCTTAGAATGGGGTGAGTTGATTCCTGCTTGATTTTCAGAGCTGTGAGCTCTGCTTTTCTGGAGGATCTCAAGCTGGATGGCTGTAATTAATAGGGCTATGTGCTAATTGCATCCATGCGGTGGGTGTTTTTTAAGGGCATTGTGTGCATCCTCGTTGTGTTTTAAATTATGTTCTGCGTCTCTTCTGATTTCATTTTGCAGCCTGACGGAGTTGAAGGATTGCCTGGGCTCCTCCAGTCAGTGGTGTGAGATCTGTCCAGCAGGTAATGAACATCATGCACCCCATGTTGGTGCGCTGCTTGTATGCAGGTAGGTTTGCGATGTGATCCGACTCCCCCATGCTGACCATCCACAGCTAGATCAAGTTGCTCAGAGTCTGAGCCAGGCTCACCTTGAAAGGGCCAGCACATCCACCATGTCTCTGGCAACCTGTGCCGCTGCCTCAGCACCCTCACTGTACACGACATTTTCCTAGATTTCACCTCCATTTTCCCTGTTCTTTCCTTAGGTATTGAAAGGCTGTTACCAGGTTCCCTTGGACGTCCTTCACTTCTCCAGGAGGCTGAACAGCCCAGCTCTCCTTGCTTACAGGAGAGGGGGTTCCATCCTTGGGTTCGTGTTTGTGGCT
>NW_011147526.1:6126-6891 GCF_000146605.3 Meleagris gallopavo
CCTCCTTGGTGATGCTTTTTCCTCTGCACCTGGAATCTTCTGATATGGGGAGCAATCTTCTTCCCTTCCTTTATAGTACCTCTCTGCTCTGCCAGTCCTCCCACCATCACACCTCCGTTGTAACGTCTTTCCTAGTCACAGAATCACAGAATGGCCCGGGTTGGAAGGGACCTCAAGAATCATTTCTTGCAATACCAATTCTTAAAAGCAGTTTTACAATGGAGTATGAAATCTAATCCACTTACAGGATTGAGTTGCTCGAGAATACTAGAGTTTGCAGATTCAAAATCAAGCCTAGAATGCCAGACCAGAAGACCTTTCAGGAAATACGACAATGAAAGATAACTTTAAATAAATAAATAACCCAATACAGCCACATTAATTAAATTGGCCTTGAAAGCTATCAGTTTTTAACTACTGTTATTTTAGAGTTGTGCCTCTCTCCAGCAGCCACCAATTTACTCAGACAGCCATTACAAACCTAATTTTTTTCATAACTATGCAAGGGCTGATCCAAAAGGAATGCCTCCTATTTTATAATGCTGGCCACAGCGTCACAGGTGGACACAGCAGAGGATGAACCTTCCTGCCAGCACTCAGTTCATTCTGTAGCAAGGCGACAGACGGCCAGAATGACAGCACAGCAACTGATATGGAAGTGCGCATTTGTGAAGACCAACACGTGGATGTGAGCGCAGTGAGGCTTCACCACTAGCAACAGTAATGCAAAATACAAACCACCCAAACAGCCAGATTGTTTTTTTC
>NW_011147526.1:7505-9492 GCF_000146605.3 Meleagris gallopavo
AATTCACTCTATGTATCTGTTGTCATTTCTATGGAAATAAATAGGAGGCATTCCTTTCAGAGCAATCTATGAACATCAATGAGCCATCATCCTAATAATGCAGTAAATACTAATAAATAGGAACAGAAAAAAACAGATTCTCAGATTCTCCGAATATCTTTTGTGGGGATGGAACAACAAAACCAACGCTGCAGTCAGCTGCAGTTATTACCCCGGAATGAACTGATAGCAGCAGAAAGGTCATGGCCACTTCCGACACTCAAACTATACCAGAATTTTAGAACACGCAGCCTTGGAATAAACCCTAAGGATAAACCAAATGGCATCTCTGTTCCAGCAATTTTTTCCTTCAATATACATGAATAGACTGGAGGTACTAATCCTAGCAGTTCAGTTCTACCATTGTGTCTTACGGTAAGAAGAAAAGCAGGATGTTTAAGACTCCGTCAGGCACAGAACCTCCAGCACTGGTGGCAGCAATTCTGAATTCTCGGTATCTTGTCGTAATTTGTGCGCATGCACAAGAAACAGTGCAATTCACCTTACAAGGGCAACCAAATGTATTCAAGGCATACTTGCACAAGACTCTGAGGTAGAAATCTGCTCGCTGAGGAGAAGATGGAAATGAGGCAGGGGAAGCCTGACAGATTGAGAGTGATGAAGTGTCTGAATAAAGAGAGGAACAGAAGGAATAGACATTACTGGACTCTATCAGACGCTAATATTCATTTGAAAAACATACTGGACACGTAGAATAAAAAGCAACACAGGATCAACCTGCAACTATTTATTCCACTATCTCAGTGAAGATAGCTATTATACAAACTCTATGCATTTTCTAGTTAAAAAAAACACAAATTCCTCCTCCAGTGTGTAATCAAATTAAGTTCATTTATGAGTATAGGTAAAAAAAGACATCTGCTGGTCTTGGTAACGCAGCTACAAAAGCACTGTGCAGGATATTCGCAGATATGGCGTAAGCCAAAGTTTGGAACGGAACTCTTCCTTTTTTATTCTGCTTTCGCTGATGTACATTACCATAGCTTTGATTATGGCTGAAAGGTTTCCTGGGCCATCTGTCAGAGTGCAGAGCTTCCAGCTCCTTCAAAGCGTCCATCAGCTCACACGTACAAGCAGCCTGCCTGAGTAAACTACGCTGCGTGTGCTGAGCTGAAATAGAACAGAAATCAGTAGAAAATAATTGCATCTTAGTAAAAATATCTGTGCTTTCTACTCCGAGCAAATTAATGTCACATACAAAAATCATTTCCAACATAAAGTAACCACATTTCCAAAACAAATTCTACCCAAAGAAGAACAATAATAAAGCACATCTTAAAATATCAGTTCTGTGGCGTACAGAGTGAAGAGACCAGCAAGAGAAAGTACAGAAGGGCTTCTCCCTGCGGAATAATTCACTTATATCTGTTCTCCAAAAGCTGGCATTTTCTCCAAGAAACATCAGCTTTCACTCAGATAGATGACCTTTTCCCCCAAAATAAGACATTTCCTCCTAGAAATGCCAGTTCTCTTCGAAAGTCCACTCATTTTCCACTGAAAATTCTACTATACTTTCCCAAATGGGACATACTCTACCGAAAATATAGCATTTTATCACAGATATAGCAATTTTATCCGAAACATAGTGTAGTCAGAAATAATTTGTTTTGCCCTTACATGGAGAATTATTTCAGAAAAAAATAGATGATCTTTTCCCTTTAAAATCTTACAGTAGGCTTGTATTTCCCGGGAAGAATTTCAACTCAAATGGAGAAAACAGATATTTCTTGGAGAAAGTGCCTTTTTTTTGAGAAGGCTGATATTTGCGGTATGAAATGACATTTCTTTTGCCGGGAACTTGTTTTTCTCGTTGAAAAGGTGTAATTTTTGGAATGAGACTGGTATATCTGAATGGTAATGGGATATTTCTGATTCATTAGATATTTGTGATTGTAAGGTAATAGTCACCGGAAGCACACACGAAAAC
>NW_011147526.1:16709-17650 GCF_000146605.3 Meleagris gallopavo
CTCCGATCGTGTGAGCGGGCTCCTGTGTGCACATCGGAAAGGAGCGGTTTGCACTTAGTTTGCCTACGTGCAGAATGCACTCGACTAGCTCCGAATACTATGTCTCTGCCTTTATTCGAGCCACAATTCATTCTAGTGAGGTTTTCCACTACTACACATCTGCATTCAGAGACGAAAAGATTGGAAGGGAAAACCCTCTCCAATAAGGCATATGCAAGTCCGAGGAGCGACAGCTGTATTGCTCTCAGGGAGAGCGTGACAAAAAGTGGGAGCTATCCTTTCAGGACTTCGGAGAAAAACCCCGCACTCGGAGGTAGTGCAGGAGGCTGAATTCGCACTTGTCGGCATCGGAATCGCACTCCTTCGCTCTCACGCGTAGAAAGCGGCATTCGCGCTGAACCGCTCCGGAGACTTGGCCGTAGCTGTCCGAGAAATCGTGCGTCTCCACGAACGCCGCTTTCAGCCATCAGCAGCGGTCTCGTGTTTGTCGCTTGCCGAGAACGGGCCACTTCAGCCGGCTGCTTTTCTCCGACCAGTGAGCGAATTCCTGTGCGCACATCGGAAAGGAGCGGTTTGCACTTGGCCTTGGTTACATGCAGAATGCACTACGCCTACCTCTGAATACTATGTCTCTGCTTTAGTTCGAGCCACAATTCATACTAGTGAATTTTTTCACTGCTACACATCTGCTTTCAGAGAGGAAAAGATTGGAAGGGAAAAAACGCTCTAAAAAGGCATGTACAAGTTTGAGGAGCGACAACCGTAGTGCTTTCAGGGAGAGAGTTTCGGACAGTGAGGAGTAATCATTTCTGGACTTCGGAGAAAAAACCCCCTCACTCGCAGGTAGTGCAGGAGGCTGAATTCGCACTTGTCGGCATCGGAATCGCACTCCTTCGCTCTCACGCGTTGAAAGCGGCATTCGCGCTGAACCGCTCCGGAGA
>NW_011147527.1:0-826 GCF_000146605.3 Meleagris gallopavo
CCTAAAGCCACAGCCTGAGAGGCCGGTGCCGGCCCTGAAGTCTGAAGCTCCAGCCAGAGGGTCCAGCACCAGCCCTGGACCATAATGCTGCATTATAGCCACAGAGGCCAGCACCAGAGCCGGGGCTTAAAGCCACATCTACAGCCAGACGGGCTGGCACCGGCCGTGGAGCCTAAAGCCAAGTCCTGAAAGGCTGGCACCAGCCCCCGGGCCTGAAGCACGGCCAGAGAGGCCGGAACCAGCCGAGGGCCTAAAGACAAAGCCACAGCTGGAGAGGGCTGCACTGCCCCAGGTCCTAAAGCCTTAGCCACAGCCGGAGAGGCCGGCACCACTGCTGTGGCCTAAAGCTGAAGCCAGAGAAGCCGGCGCTGTCCCCGGGAAAGGCTGACACCGGCTGCAGGGCCTAAAGCCACGGCACAAGAGGCACCAGCTTCGGGCCTAAAGCACAGCCACGGAGCACTACGCCGGCCCCGGGGCCTGAAGGTGCAGCCACAGCCCGAGAGGCCGGCACCAGGCCTGGGGCCCAAAGCCAGAGGCAGAGGCCAGCACCGGCCCTGGGACCCAGGTGTGCCTTCCTGTTGGTTTCTGCTGATTCCTATAGGACTCCAGTGACCGCTCTGAGGCCATACTGGTCCTTACTGGTTGTTACTTAGCCATACTGGACTTTTCTGGTCCATACTGCTGTGCACTCCTCCCAGTTCCTACAAGTTCCTCTGGGACTCCACTGACCGCTGCGAGGCCATATTGCGTTTTTATTGGGCTGCATGAGAGTCATCTTCACTTGGCTGTTGCTTTACTTCAATTAACCCCCATTCAATTAACCCCT
>NW_011147528.1:0-481 GCF_000146605.3 Meleagris gallopavo
TGGTATTTCTGGTAGAAACGTTGTGTTTTGGGTGAGAAAGCTGGTATTTCTGGGAGATATTGCCATATTGTTGGGGAGACAACTGGTATTTTTGGTAGAAAATGTAATATGTCAGGAGGAAAGGTGCAATTCCTGGGAGAAAACGTCATTTTGGGGGAGAAAACTGCCATTTCTGAGAGAAAATGGCCTATTTCCGGGCGAAAACTGGTATTTCCGGTAGGAAACGCTGAGTTTTTGGTGAGAAAACTGGAATTTCTGGTTCAAAATGTACTATTTTGGGGGAGAAAGCTGGTATTTCTGGTAGAAGACGTCATATTCCTGGGAGGAAATCTGGTATTTCTGGGAGAAAAATGTCCTGTTTCTGGTTGAAACATGGTATTTGTGGGAGGAAACTGCAGTTCCTGGCGGAAAATGGCATATTTCCGGGAGAAAAACTGGGTATTTCTGGTAGAAAAACGCTGATTTTTGTTGTGAGAGAACT
>NW_011147529.1:0-380 GCF_000146605.3 Meleagris gallopavo
ATTTTCTCCAGAAATACCAGATTTCTTCCCCAAAATATGACACCTTTTCCAAGAAATAGTAGATTTTTTCCCCAAAAATATGATATTTTCTCCAAGAAATGCCAGTTTTATTCGCAAATATACGACATTTTATACCGCAAATAGCCGCTTTCTCCCAAAAATATGCCATTTTCTGCCAGGAACTGCAGTTTCCTCCCACAAATACCATTTTTTCAAACCAGAAATAGGACGTTTTCTCCCATCAATACCGTTTTTTCAACCAGAAATATGACGTTTTCTCCGAGAAATAGTAGCTTTCTCCCAAAATACGATATTCTGCCCCAGAAATTCCAGTTTTATCACCGAAGACTCTACGTTTTTCACCAGAAATACCTATTTTA
>NW_011147530.1:0-587 GCF_000146605.3 Meleagris gallopavo
CACATTCCTCACCTTTTCCCCCCACATAAGACCTTTTCACCCAGAAATGACAGTTCTCTTAGGAATACCTCCCAATTCCCCCTAATCTGCTACACCACACTCCGCACTATGACACTTTCTCCCCAAACTAGGACACTTTCTCCCAGAAAGGCCGCTTTTTCCCCCCAAAGTACACCGTTGGCTTCCAAAACGAACACATTCTCCCCAAGAAATACCACCCTTCTCCAATACAATGACATTACCTCCCAGTAATGCTACCTTGGGCCCAAACATTGGACAGCTTCTCCCACAAGTACTACTTTTCCATCCAAAAGAGGACATCTTCTCCCCAGAGAATGCTATTTTCTCCCGGAAACAAAGCAGCTTTCTCACAAATGGGTGGCATTTTCCAACCAACTATGCTACTCTCTCCCAGAAAGAGCACTTTTCTGACAAGTACCTTCCTTTTCTCTCAAAAATACTGCTGGACACTCCTCAACAGGACATTTTCTCCCATCTACACCCCGTTTTCTCCCCAAAGGACCCCTTTTCACTACCAAAAATCCACACTTGCCCTCAAGAGAAGTCAGTCTTTCCCACAATTGTCC
>NW_011147531.1:0-630 GCF_000146605.3 Meleagris gallopavo
CCTGTTCCAGTGCTCCATCACCTCACCGTGAAGAAGTTCTTACGCACATTCGTGCGAAACTTCCTGTGCTGCAGCTTATGTCCGTTTCCCCTCGTCCTGTCTCCACGTACCACTGAAAAGAGACTGGCCTCACCGCTATGGCCGCCACACCTCAGATATTTATAAACCTGGATCAGGTCCCCTCTCAGTCTTCTTTTCTCAAGGCTAAACAGACCCAGTTTACTTAGCCTTTCTTCATAGGGGAGATGCTCCAGGCCCTTCACCATCTTTGTGGCCCTCCGCTGGACTCTTTCCAAGAGATCCCTGTCTTCTTTGTACTGGGGAGCCCAGAACTGGACACAGTACTCCAGATGAGGCCTTACCAGGGCAGAGTAGAGGGGGAGGATCACCTCCCTCGACCTGCTGGACACGCCCTTTTTAATGCACCCCAGAATGCCATTGGCCTTTTTGGCCACGAGGGCACACTGCTGGTTCATGGCCAATCTGTCGTCCACCAGGACGCCCAGGTCCCTCTCTGCAGAGCTCCTCTCCAGCAGCTCATCCCCAGCCTGTACTGGTGCATGCAATTCTCCTCCCTAGGTCGTAAGACCCTACACTTGCTTGTGTTGACCTCATCCGGTTTCTTACTCG
>NW_011147532.1:0-679 GCF_000146605.3 Meleagris gallopavo
ACAAGTGCGAATTCAGCCTCTTGCACTACCTGCGAGTGGGGGTTTTTTTCTCCGCAATCCAGAAAGGACAACTCCTCACTTTCTGAAACGCTCTCCCTGAGAGCACTACATCTGTCGTTCCTCCAACTTCCAGGTGTCTTATTACAGAGGGTTTCCCTTTCACACTTTTCCTCTCTGAAAGCAGATTTGTAGCAGTAGAAACCTCAGTAAATGAATTGACGCACGAAATAAAGACAGAGACATAGTATTCAGAGGTAGGCGCAGTGCATTCTGCATGTAGCCAAGGCGAAGTGCAAACCGCTCCTTTCCGATGCGCGCACAGGAGCCCGCTCACTCGTCGGAGAAAAGCAGCCGGCTGAAGTTGCCCGTTCTCGGCAAGCAAGAAACACGAGACCGCTGCTGACAGCTCAAAAGCGGCGTTCGGTGAAAAGCGCGTTTTCCCAGCCAGCTCCGGCAAAGTCTCCGGAGCGGTTCAGCGCGAGTGCCGCTTTCTACGCGTGAGAGCGAAGGAGAGCGATTCCGATGCCGACAACTGCGAATTCAGCCTCCCGCACTACCTGCGAGTGGGGGTTTTTTACTCCGCAGTCCTGAAAGGATAACTCCCCTCTTTCTGAAACACTCTCCCTGAGAGCACTACATCTGTCGCTCCTCGAACCTTGCAAATACCTTATTAGAGAGG
>NW_011147533.1:0-752 GCF_000146605.3 Meleagris gallopavo
TTCTGGGGTGCATTAAGAAGAGGCCAGTCTCTTTTCAGTGGTACGTGGAGACAGGACAAGGGGAAACGGACATCAGCTGCAGCATAGGAAGTTTCGCACGAATGTGCGTAAGAACTTCTTGACGGTGAGGGTGACGGAGCACTGGAACAGGCTGCTCAGGGAGGTTGTGGAGTCTCCTTCTCTGGAGATATTCAAGTCTCGCCTGGACGCCTACCTGTGTGACCTGGTGTAGGGAACCTGTTTTGGCCTGGGGGTTGTCTCGATGATCTCTAGAGGTCCCTTCCAACCCCTACAATTCTGTGATTCTGTGAAACAATGCTACTGTAGAGTCACTATGAGAGGACACTCTAGCCTCATGCCTCCAGCCTGTATTTAAAATATGTTGTGTGCATGGATCACTGCATGTGACATTATTGAGATGACATATTGTATGGTACTGGAACAACATGAAAACAGTACCTGTGTCACATGCCTCTCCTATGTTATTGGAGGCTCATTCGTACCCAAAGCACATACAGATTGAAACAATCAAACTATGTGCACTGCTGTTCTTGCATAGGGCTCAATTTACTCATTATTGTAATCTACGAAGTATTCCTGAGTAGAACAGCTGAGGTTATAGGCAGTACCTGACCATATTCCTAACACAATATGATAACAATTTGATGGGAAACACTTTACACCAAAAAGAGTCTTTTTCAGGAGAGTCCTACAACATAAGAAACATGTGCCAAACTGAGTGAGATCTGGGG
>NW_011147534.1:0-648 GCF_000146605.3 Meleagris gallopavo
AAACACACTGTAAGGTTGTTCATTCGACCGGCAGAAGCGAAATACATGTAACAAACTGTCAAGGAGTCAGGGCTTTACACAAAGCAGAGCTGTCCCACTCTGTGGGAATGTGAGGATGCCACGTGCAGGCTCCAAGATGCTCCCCTCCATCCTCCTTCCGAGCTGATCTCCGTGCAAGGACAGACGGATGGCCAGAACAATGGCCAGTGTAAAGGGGCACAAGTGTTAGGGGGTAATTAAACAATTAAGAGGCTATGGTAATGTTTTTGCTGTAAAACAGACATCCGAAAGTTACGACCAAATGTTTGTTAAGAAAGCAATGGTTAGACAGCAATTAATCAATGAAGATATTGGTGTCTGGGCGGCAAAGATTTGTGCTTACTTGGTATTGGTGCGATTAGTGAAGAAAGAGTGTGAACCTGCAGTACTCAGCCAGGGAGGAACCAGGGCAGAAAGAGATCAGCGCCGGGCAACAGGGGATCAAAGACGTAGCGCTGTTTTCTCGGGGCGCTCCTGCTTTCAGGAGGCCGCCATTGCAATCGCGAATAAAATCTGCTTTATCAGAGAAACCGTCCTAGAAAATTATTTGGCTATTTCCCACACCCCCTTGCTGGAATACGAGTTTTGAGGAGACTTATTGTGTCACTG
>NW_011147535.1:0-1044 GCF_000146605.3 Meleagris gallopavo
AGAAAATACCATATTTTGGGGAGAAAACTGCCATTTCTGAGAGTTAAATGCCGTATTTCCGGGAGAAAACTGGTATTTCTGGTAGAAACGCTGATTTTTTGTTGTGAGAGAACTGGTATTTCTGTTCCAAAATGTCATATTTCATGGAGAAATCTGCTATTTCTGGAAGAAAACGTGATATTTCAGGGGAGAATCCTGCAATTTCTGGGTGAAAATGGCGTATTTTGGGGGGGGAAACTGCCGTTTCTGAGAGAAGATGTCCTATTTTCGGAGGGAAAACCGGTATTTCTGCGAGAAAATGTGATATTTCTGGGAGAAAACTGCAATTCCTGGCAGAAAATGTCACATTCTTGGGGGCGAATCCTTGTATTTCTGGTAGGAAACGTGTTTTGGGTGAGAAAACTGGTATTTCTGGAACAAAATGTAATATTTCAGGGAGAAAGCTGGTATTTCTGTGTGAAAATGTGATATTTCTGGGTAGAATATTGCAATTTCTGGGTGAAAATGGCGTATTTTGGGGGGAAGCTCCACTTTCAAGGACAAAAATGACCTATTTTCGGAGGGAAAACTGGTATTTCTGTGAGAAAATGTGGTATTTCTGGGAGAAAACTGCAATTCCTGGCAGAAAATGTCCTATTTTGGGGGAGAATCCTGGTATTTCTGGTAGGAAATGTTGTGTTTTGGGTGAGAAAACTGGCATTTCTGGTACAAAACGTCCTATTTCTGGGAGAAAGCTGGTATTTCTGGGAGAAAGTGTCCTGTTTCTGGTTGAAAAATGGTATTTGTGGGAGGAAACTGCAGTTCCTGGCAGAGAACGGCATGTTTTTGGGAGAAAACTGGTATTTGTGGTGGAAAATGTCTTATTTTGTGATAAAACTGTCACTTGTTGGAGAAAATACCATATTTTGGGGAGAAAACTGCCATTTCTGAGAGTTAAATGCCGTATTTCCGGGAGAAAACTGGTATTTCTGGTAGAAAACGCTGATTTTGTTGGTGAAGAGAACTGGTTATTTCGTGTTACCAAATGTCATTATTTCGATGGAG
>NW_011147536.1:0-788 GCF_000146605.3 Meleagris gallopavo
GCGGGCTCCTCGTGCGCACATCGGAAAGGAGCGGTTTGCACTTCGCCTTGGCTACATGCAGAATGCACTCCGCCTACCTCTGAATACTATGTCTCTGTCTTTATTTCGTGCGACAGTTCATTCTAGTGAGGTTTCCACGGCTACACATCTGCATTCAGAGAGGAAAAGAGTGGAAAGGAAACCCCTCTCTAATAAGACACCTGGAAGTTCGAGGAGCGACAGCTGTAGTGCTCTCAGGGAGAGCGTTTCAGAAAGTGTGGAGAGATCCTTTCAGGACAGCGGAGAAAAAACCCCCACTCGCAGGTAGTGCAGGAGGCTGAATTCGCACTTGTCGGCATCGGAATCGCACTCCTTCGCTCTCACGCGCAGAAAGCGGCATTCGCGCTGAACCGCTCCGGAGACTTTGCCGGAGCTGGCCGAGAAATAGCGTTCTCCCCGAATGCAGCTTTGAGCTGTCAGCAGCGGTCTCGTGTTTCTCGCTAGCCGAGAACGAGCCACTTCAGCCGGCTCCTTTTCTCCGACGAGTGAGCGGGCTCCTGTGCGCACATCGGAAAGGAGCGGTTTGCACTTCGCCTTGGTTACATGCAGATTGCACACGACTAGCTCTGAATACTATGTCTCTGCCTATATTTCGTGGCACAATTCGTCCCTGCGCGGTTCTCCACTGCTATACGTTTGCATTCAGAGAGGAAAAGAGTGGAAGGAAAAACCCTCTCTAATAAGACACCTGGAAGTTGGAGGAGCGACAGATGTAGTGCTCTCAGGGAGAGCGTTTCATAAAGAGGGGG
>NW_011147537.1:0-655 GCF_000146605.3 Meleagris gallopavo
CTCGGCAAGCGAGAAACACCAGACCGCTGCTGACGGCTGAAAGCGGCATTTTGGGGAGAAACGCCAGCTACGGCAAAGTCTCCGGAGCGGTTCAGCGCGAATGCCGCTTTCTACGCGTGAGAGCGAAGGAGTGCGATTCCGATGCCGACAAGTGCGAATTCAGCGTCCTGCACTACCTGCGAGTGGGGGGTTTTTTCTGCGCAGTCCTGAAAGGATCTCTCCCCACTTTCTGAAACGCTCTCCTTGAGAGCACTACAGCTGTCGCTCCTCGAACTTGCAAATGCCTTATTAGAGCTTGTTTTCCCTTCCACTCTTTTCCTGTCTGAATGCAGATGTGTAGCAGTGGAAAACCTGACTAGAATGAATTGTGGCTCGAAATAAAGGCAGAGACATAGTATTCAGAGGTAGGCGTAGTGCATTCTGCGCTCCTTTCCGATGAGCGCACAGGAGCCCGCTCACTCGTCGGAGAAAAGCAGCCGGCTGAAGTGGCCCGTTCTCGGCAAGCGAGAAACACGAGACCGCTGCTGACGGCTGAAAGCGGCGCTCGGGGAGAAACGCGATTTCTCGGCGAGATACGGCAAAGTCTCCGGAGCGGTCTAGCGCGAATGCCGAAGATACGCGTGAGAGCGAAGGAGTGCGATTCCGATGCCGACAA
>NW_011147538.1:0-1083 GCF_000146605.3 Meleagris gallopavo
CCTCACTTTCTGAAACGCTCTGCCTGAGAGCACTACATCTGTCGTTCCTCGAACTTCCAGGAGTCTTATTAGAGAGGGTTTTCCTTTCCACTCTTTTCCTCTCTGAATGCAGATGTGTAGCCGTGGAAACCTCACTAGAATGAACTGTCGCACGAAATAAAGACAGAGACATAGTATTCAGAGGTAGGCGGAGTGCATTCTGCATGTAGCCAAGGCGAAGTGCAAACCGCTCCTTTCCGATGCGCGCACAGGAGCCCGCTCACTCGTCGGAGAAAAGCAGCCGGCTGAAGTGGCCCGTTCTCGGCAAGCGAGAAACACTGCTGATCGCTGCTGACGGCTGAAAGCGGTGTTCGGGGAGAAGCGTGATTTCTCGGCCAGCTCCGGCAAAGTCTCCGGAGCGGTTCAGCGCGAATGCCGCTTCCGCGCGTGAGAGTGAAGGAGAGCGATTCCGATGCCGACAACTGCGAATTCAGCCTCCTGCAACACCTGCGAGTGGGGGTTTTTTCTCCGCAATCCAGAAAGGATAACTCCTCACTTTCTGAAACGCTCTCCCTGAGAACACTACATCTGTCGCTCTTCGAACTTCCAGGTGTCTTATTAGAGTAGGGTTTTCCCTTCCACACTTTTCCTCTCTGAAAGCAGATTTTGTAGCAGTAGAAACCTCAGTAAATGAATTGTCGCACGAAATAAAGACAGAGACATAGTATTCAGAGGTAGGCGTAGTGCATTCTGCATGTAGCCAAGGCGAAGTGCAAACCGCTCCTTTCCGATGCGCGCACAGGAGCCCGCTCACTCGTCGGAGAAAAGCAGCCGGCTGAAGTGGCCCGTTGTCCACAAGCAAGAAACACGAGACCGCTGCTGACAGCTCAAAGCGGCGTTCGGGAAAAGCGTGATTTCTCGGCCAGCTCTGGCAAAGTCTCCGGAGCGGTTCAGCGCGAATGCCGCTTTCTGCGAGTGAGAGCGAAAGAGTGCGATTCCGATGCCGACAAGTGCGAATTCAGCCTCCTGCACTACCTGCGAGTGGGGGTTTTTCTCCGCAGTCCTGAAACGCTCTCCCTGAGAGCACTACATCTGTCGCCTCCT
>NW_011147539.1:0-877 GCF_000146605.3 Meleagris gallopavo
ACGTCGCACAGGTAGGCGTCCAGGCGAGACTTGAATATCTCCAGAGAAGGAGACTCCACAACCTCCCTGGGCAGCCTGTTCCAGTGCTCCGTCACCCTCACCGTGAAGAAGTTCTTACGCACATTCGTGCGAAACTTCCTATGCTGCAGCTGATGTCCGTTTCCCCTCGTCCTGTCTCCACGTACCACTGAAAAGAGACTGGCCTCACCGCTATGGCCGCCACACCTCAGGTATTTATAAACTATTTATAAACCTGGATCAGGTCCCCTCTCAGTCGTCTTTTCTCAAGGCTAAACAGACCCAGTTCACTTAGCCTTTCTTCATAGGGGAGATGCTCCAGGCCCTTCACTATCTTTGTGGCCTGCCGCTGGACTCTTTCCAAGAGATCCCTGTCTTTTTTGAACTGGGGAGCCCAGAACTGGACACAGTACTCCAGATGAGGCCTTACCAGGGCAGAGTAGAGGGGGAGGATCACCTCCCTCGACCTGCTGGACACGCTCTTCTTAATGCACCCCAGAATGCCATTGGCCTTTTTGGCCACGAGGGCACACTGCTGGCTCATGACCAACCTGTCATTCCACCAGGACGCCCAGGAGGACATGTCCTCCATGTGACCGGTGATGGGACTGAAGCAGCCACGCTGTGAGCATTGCAGCATGAAGAAGATCTGGAAGAGCATCCCCGCGTACAGCTCGTGGATCAGCTGCCAAGCAGAGTCTTCGCTGGAAAGCAGATGGAGGATCGCATGCAGTGCGTGGCTTATCTGCAGGAAACACCCAAGGATGGCCCTCAGTGTACAGCCGCCCTTGCCATGCTGCCCAAGCCCATGGGCTGAGATGTTGGGGTTCAGGGCAAGGAAAGAGAGGACAAAGGGCTG
>NW_011147540.1:0-352 GCF_000146605.3 Meleagris gallopavo
AGCAGGGCGCGCTGAAAGCTCCCTCCAGCTCCGAGACCAGCCTGCCCCAGGAGCGCACCTCTGCTGCTGTGCCACTGGTGCACAGGAGGACTAGATCCATGCAGAGTCTGCGACCAAAAATCAAAGCGGCGCTCCCCCAAAGGCGGGGGAAGTCCTGTCCAGTCCTGCCCACGCTGACTGAGCTGACTCAGCCTCCTTTGGACTTGTAAACAAGTTTGTGGTGTCGTCAAGTGAACAACAACCCTCGACGACCCATCACTGAAGATCCACATCTGAAGATCCACATCTGAACCATCTTTTCTATCGCCCGTCTTCCCTTCCCCATCTCCCCACATGACCAGCATTCGTAATA
>NW_011147541.1:0-614 GCF_000146605.3 Meleagris gallopavo
CTGAGCGACCTGTTCAGCCTTGAGAAAAGAAGACGCAGAGGGGATCTGATCAATGTCTCTATCTAAGGTGACGGAGGCAAAGGAACAAGGCCTAGCTCTTTTCAGCCGTGCGTGGTGATAGGACAACGGGAAACGGCCAAAATAGGAAGTTCTGCACAAACGTGCATAAGAACGTCTTCACGGTGAGGGTGACAGGGCACTGGAACTCCTGCCAAGGTAGGCTGTGGAGTCTCCTTGTCTGGAGATGTTCAAGACCTGCCTGGACGCCAACCTGTGCAAGCTGGTCTACGGAGCCTGCTTTGGCACAGGGCTTGGACTCGATCATCTCGAGAGGTGCCTTCCAGCCCCTACATTCTGTGATTGTGCGTCAGGGGAGAACACGGTGTTGCTGAGGAGGAGAGGACAAATAGAGACACTGCTACGGGAGGTGTAAAAGCAAAGGTTCAAATCTCTTGGTGTGTACTATCAGATATTCTTTTATTCTCTTGCCTACATAGAAATAAAGGAAATTAATCCAATATTCATTGCTGTTGGACTGAAGGGGTCAAAAGAATGGGAGAGTAGCAGCTGACCTCCGTTTACGTCTGTTTACGGGGGTGGATAGTGATTGGATA
>NW_011147542.1:0-584 GCF_000146605.3 Meleagris gallopavo
GCGCTTCTCCCCGAACTCCGCTTTCAGCAGCCTGCAGCGGTCTCTTGTTTCTCGCTTGCCGAGAACGGGCCACTTCAGCCGGCTGCTTTTCTCCGACGAGTGAGCGGGCTCCTGTGCGCACATCGGAAAGGAGCGGTTTGCACTTCGCCTTGGCTACATGCAGAATGCACTACGCCTACCTCTGAATACTATGTCTCTGCCTTTATTTCGAGCCACAATTCATGCTAGTGAGGTTTTCCACTGCTACACATCTGCATTCAGAGAGGAAAAGAGTGGAAGGGAATACCCTCTCTAATAAGGCATTTGCAAGTTCGAGGAGCGACAGCTGTAGTGCTCTCAGGGCGTGCGTGACAGAAAGTGGGGAGAGATCCTTTCAGGACTGCGGAGAAAAAACCCCCACTCGCAGGTAGTGCAGGAGGCTGAATTTGCACTTGTCGGCATCGGACTCGCACTCCTTCGCTCTCACGCGTAGAAAGCGGATTCGCGCTGAACCGCGCCGGAGACTTTGCCGTAGCTGGCCGAGAAATCGCGCTTCTCCCCGAACTCCGCTTTCAGCCGTCAGCAGCGGTCAGCAGTGTTTCTCG
>NW_011147543.1:0-506 GCF_000146605.3 Meleagris gallopavo
CCCCGGCCCTTCTGCCTCCGAGTGCCGGCACGCCGGCCCGTGCCCTCGCTCATTCTCTCTCGCCTTCGTCTCGGAAGGAGAACAAGAAAAAAGGAAAAGGAAGGGGCGCGCTCTCTCTCTCTCGCCTGCATCCGCTACGCCCCAGCGGCGCGGTAGCCGGCTTCCTCCCGCTCGGCTCATCTCTCTCGCCTTCTAGGGTTCGCCCTGGCGGCGCGGGAGCCGGCTTCCCTTACGCGCGTTCTCGCTCGCCTTGCCCGGCTTTTTTTCGCTGCTCGCCCGAGAGACCGCCTTAGGATACCACCGAGCGGCGGGACGGGGCGCGAAGGACAACCCGAGGCGACCGGATCCAGGAAAGAACCGCCGCCCGAGAAAGCCGCCGCCGCCGCCGCCGCCGATCCCCTCTCTGTTCGGCCGGCCGGTCAACCCAGCTCGCGAGCGCCCGATCACCACCGTCTCCGGAGCAGAGTACGCACTCTCTCCTACTGACCGAACAGGGAAGGCATCCG
>NW_011147544.1:0-720 GCF_000146605.3 Meleagris gallopavo
TCCTGGGCTGCATCCAAAGATGCGCAGTCAGCGGGCCAAGGGAGGAGATCCCCATCCCTCTGCTCTGCGCTGGTCAGGCCTCACCTGCAGTGCTGCGTCCAGATGTGGAGTCCTCAGTGCAGGGAGACATGGAGCTGTGCGAGTGCATCCAGAGTACAGCCACAAACACGAACCCAAGGATGGAACCCCTCTCCTGTAAGCAAGGAGAGCTGGGCTGTTCAGCCTGGAGAAGTGAAGGCTCCAAGGGAACCTGGTAACAGCCTTTACAATACCTAAAAGGAAAGAACAAAGGGAAAATGGAGGTGAAATCTAAGGAAAATGTCTTGTACAGTGAGGGTGCTGAGGCAGTGGCACAGGTTGCCAGAGACATGGTGGATGTGCTGGCCCTTTCAAGGTGAGCCTGGCTCAGACTCTGAGCAACTGATCTAGCTGTGGATGGTCAGCATGGGGCAGTCGGATCACATCGCAAACCTACCTGCATACAAGCAGCGCACCAACATGGGGTGCATGATGTTCATTACCTGCTGGACAGATCTCACACCACTGATTGGAGGAGCCCAGGCAATCCTTCAACTCCATCAGGCTGCAAAATGAAATCAGAAGAGACGCAGAACATAATTTACAACACAACAAGGATGCACACAATGCCCTTAAAAAACACCCACCGCATGGATGCAATTAGCACATAGCCCTACGAATTACAGCCATCCAGCTTGAGAT
>NW_011147545.1:0-607 GCF_000146605.3 Meleagris gallopavo
TTGTTGGTGACCGTGAGCTGACAGCACAAGCCTTGTATTGGCAACTGGCTTCTGTGACATGGATTAATTGCAGCTCATTTTAGGGGAGGAGCCTGGGCTTTGATTGAATCGTATTGTGGAAGAGGGGAAGGGAAAGCTTCTGTGGCTAAGAACCTGTTGTGAGTTGTAGTGCTGTAGCACTGTCTTTGTAGCTAGGCTTTCTGTTTGTTCTTTCGTGGGACTTTTGTCTCTTTCCTTCTCCTACTCTTACCTGACCATCTTTGTGCTGATGATTGCCTGTGTGGAAAAATGAAGGTATTGTTTCTGCACTGAAACATTGAAAAGGGCAATCGATCTAAGGAATTAAGCTGTAACACGTCCTTGGAAACAGTTGATGTGGAAAGTAAGAATACCATATACGTCTTAGTAACGTATTTGAGAAACATAGTTCCCAACTTACCTAACAAATTCTTTCTCACAAAGCTGCAATAGATGTTAAAATGTTCTAAACAAGGTGGGTATAGTGTTCTGAACTAGGAGACCCATGGTAAGGTTGTTCATTAGACCGGCAGAAGCGAAATACATGTAAGAAAACTTTCAAGGAAGTCAGGGCTTTACACAAGGCAGA
>NW_011147546.1:0-740 GCF_000146605.3 Meleagris gallopavo
CCCTGATATATGACATTTTCTCCTAGAAATAACAGTTTTCTCCAATAATAGATGACGTTTTCTCCCAGACATACAAGCTTTCTCCCAGAAATAGGATATTTTGTGCCAGAAATACCAGTTTTCTCCTGACAAACACAACGTTTTCTACCAGAAATTCCAGTTTAGTCCCCAAAATACGGCATTTTCTCCCAGAAATACCAGTTCTCTGCCCAGAAACATGACTTTTTCTCCCGGATATACCAGTTTTCTTCCTCCAAATATGACCTTTTCTCCCAGAAATATCCGTTTTCTTCCCAAAAATATGGCAATGTCTCTCAGAAATATCAGCTTTCTCCCAGAAATATGACATTTTTGTGCCAGATATGCCAATTTTTCTCCTGACAAACCCAACGTTTTCTACCAGAAATTCCAGTTTAGTCCCCCTAAACACGGCATTTTCTCCCAGATATGCCAGTTTTCATCCTCAAAATATGACATTTTCTCCAAGAAATAGGAGTTTTCTCCCCAAAAATATAACATTTTCTCTCAGAAATACCAGTTTTCTCGCAAAAATACGCCATTTTCTCCCAGAAATTCCACGTTTCTCCCCAAAAGTACGCCATTTTCTGCCAGGAACTGCACTTTTCTCCCACAAATCCCATATTTCAACCAGAAACATGGCGTTTTCTCCACGAAATTGCAGTTGTCTCTCAGAAATATATTTTCTCCCAGAATACCAGCTTTTCTCCCCAAAATATGAC
>NW_011147547.1:0-470 GCF_000146605.3 Meleagris gallopavo
AGATGCTCTCGTGCTGTCGCTGAGCACGTGCAGTAGGGAGAGGGCCTGCAGTGACTGACATCCTTCCAAGTCCCTGGGTGTCCTCCGGAAGTTGTGTGCTGCATCACTTACCTACCTCGTCTTTGCCCCCGAGGCTGCCTGAGATGCCCCAGCAAATAGCAGGGCTGTTACTGTGCTGAACGCAAGGGCTTTCTCAGCGAGGCGAGTAACAGAGAGCCTTGCTGAGGAAGCTTGTTCCCTGTACCGCATTTCCTCAGAGACTCTGCAAGATTTGTTGAAAACTCAGTGGGACGTATTTATTGTAGGTAATGTTTGAGTGCCCAGCAGGAAGAGGCTCGGGATGCTGAAATGGAAGCCGGGGCTTCTGTCTCCCAGGAGGCAGGCGTCGTCAGGTCCACTTTGGAGCCTGCCGTTGTTTGCGCTGAGCTCAGGAGATCCCTGAGCGTGCCGCTGTGTGCTGCGTGGCCCAG
>NW_011147548.1:0-505 GCF_000146605.3 Meleagris gallopavo
TTGCTTTGCTTCATTTCTTTTCTGAGTTTTTGTCTATTTAGATCCTAATTTTTCTAGGCTGCCTGATTTTTCTTAGTTGTTCTGGCTGTGCATTTTCTCATTAGCCTTGAACTGTTTTGGGTAACACATAACCAGAACAGAGCTTTTAGTCAGTTATTCAGTCCCTATTTTCCCCTCCTCCTTTTCTTCCACCTTCTTCTCCTCTGTTCTCATTCCATTCCCATTTTTCTGGGATCATAAAGCCCTGGAACTATATATATATATATATATAAAAGATAAGCCTTCTTTTTAAATACACAAAGTAAAATGTTTACAATTAGAAAAACAATCTTGTGAAAGTAGGGTTGTTGGAGGGGTTGTGTGTGTGCAATGCTGCTGTTTCCTGGATACTTTAATGAAGCATGTCCCATGTACCCTCTGAGGCTCTGCACTGCCCACCTCTGCGGCCCCTCTTCACCTCTTTGCTGCTCTGCTGTTTTATCTTCACTTGGACCTTAAAACACAA
>NW_011147549.1:0-414 GCF_000146605.3 Meleagris gallopavo
ATAAAGACGGGAGGGAGCCTGTTGTACAATCAAGTGTTCCTCATCCCTGCCAAAGATTTTGTCAACTCTGGGCTTTCAAATGCTTCTTCGTACATCGCCTCCCTCGTGCCTAATTGAC
This sequence comes from Meleagris gallopavo, assembly GCF_000146605.3. Lineage (NCBI taxonomy): Eukaryota > Metazoa > Chordata > Aves > Galliformes > Phasianidae > Meleagris > Meleagris gallopavo. Next base: position 119 of record NW_011147549.1, read on the forward strand.
CAGTATGGGTGTGAAGGTCCTCCACGGAGGATCATAAACCCGTTTGCAATGGGATAGCGACCTTGTCAGGCCAAGTACCGCGGCGTGCTGCCATTAACCAGTCTCTTTGTGAACGGTTTTCGTCCTGGTGTTGTATTTTTATGGTATTGTGGGTTGGATTTCAAAGGGGTTTGTCTCAGGTGGAGCTTTGAGATCCCACCTTGAAGCTTTGTTTCTGAATCATCCAGGTGCATTGATTTAGGAGCCTGGGTATTTTCTAATGCAACTTTTTTCTAGTGCGACTGCTGCAACGGTTT
>NW_011147550.1:0-711 GCF_000146605.3 Meleagris gallopavo
ATTTGGAAGGGTAAGAAAGAGCAGAAGTGCAACACCACTCTCACTTTTCGTCAAACGCTGCTGCAGTGCTGAAGAAAACTTAGTGACTTTGAGCTCTGATCATTGCAAACTGGAGCATCTGTTGGCTGTTACACGTATGAAGCACCGCTATAAGTGAGCTCGCTTGCAGGCAAGGCGTTAAATAAAAGAACAGCTTACTACTTTAAGATCTCTACCATAACATTTGGACTTACTCTTTTAAGTTAGAAAGCCATCAGATTGGTCAGGCAAGACTTTCCCTTTGTGAAGCTGTTCTGGCTGTCTCGGATCACCCACTCATTCCTCATGTGCCTTAACATGTCTTCCAGGAGGACCTGATCCATGATTGATCTTCCAAGGCACAGAGCTAAAGCTCAGCAGTCTGTAGCTCCTCAACTTCTCCTTCCTTCCTTTCTTGTAAATGGGAGGGATGGTTTCACCTTTCCAGTCCCTGGGGACTCCGCTTGACAGCCACAACTTCTCAAATATGATGGAGAGCGGTTCAGCAGCCACATCAGCAAGCTCCCCTACACTTTGGAATGCACATCATCTGGCCCCATGGACTTAGACAAAGTCAGTCTCACAAGGTAGTCTTGCTCGTGTTCTCCCCTTACAGTGGGGGTAGTTTGCTCACACAGCTCCCACCTAGAGTTTTAGGTTCAGGGATGTGAGAATCCTGGCTGCCAGTAATGA
>NW_011147551.1:0-439 GCF_000146605.3 Meleagris gallopavo
AATTCACCGCTGCAGTCACCGAGCCACTCTCCATGGTATTTCAGAAGTCGAGGCAGTCAGGTCAAGTCCCTGGTGAGGAGAAAAAGGTGACAGCACACCTCTTAGGAAGGATACGAAGTGTGACGCGGGGAACTACCAGCATGTCAGTCTCACCTCTGTGCTGGTCACGGATCATGGAGCAGATCATCCTGGAAGTGACTCTCAAGCACACATTCCAGTGCGTCACCACCCTGTGCGTGAAAAGCTGCCTCCTAATAACCAACCTAAACCTCCCCTGTCTCACTTGAAAACCATCTCCCCTTGTCCTATCGCTATCCACCCTCCTAAACAGCCGTTGCCCCCTCCTGCTTATGCGCTCCCTTCGAGTCTTGGAAGGCTGTCATGAGCTATCTCCAGAGCTTTCTCTTCTCCCACACAAACAATCCCAGTTCCCTCAACA
>NW_011147552.1:0-343 GCF_000146605.3 Meleagris gallopavo
GGTCGGCTTTTCCTCTGCTGGCTGGGTGGATCCATGCCCGGTAGCTACCCTTCCCTCCTCCTTGGCATGACTGCCAGTGCTTTGCCTTCCTCCAGAGAGGTGTTTTGTCCCGACTGGCAGCCACAGACTCCTTCTGGGCTGGCGACCCTGCAGGTGCATGTGTGGTGGAGGCAGCAGCATGCCCAGTAGCTACCCTTTCCTCCTCCCGGGCACGGATGCCAAGATTTTGGCCTCCTGCACACTCGGTGGTCATCTGTGCTTTGCCATGACCTTGTATTTTTTTGCATTTTCATGAGGCTGCTGCTGCTGCATGGTTGATGTTGGTTTCCTCGGTTTGTTTCCA
>NW_011147553.1:0-401 GCF_000146605.3 Meleagris gallopavo
TATCTCCTTTGTTGCACTACGGGAATGGTATTGCCATTAGCTACCGCAACCACCGCCAACCAAACCAAAACAAAAAGAACTTTCAGAAAGACCCCAAAAAAACCCCACTCTGTTTGCCATGATGAAAATGCATGTGCAAAAGCACAGCACTCACCCATGGCAAGCAAAGCATCCAGCAGGTCTGCTGACATCCCAGATTTAATGCAGTGCCCCAGGATACATCAAAGGCTGGACGAAGAGTCCATGATATAAAGACAGTGATAATTGGCATCAAAAAATAATTTGACTCCGTAATGCTGGCACTCGGGATGTGGGGAGAAAAGGAGCAAAAGAGGATACGGGTAAGAAAGAAAGCAGAAGAGGAGTACAGATGCAGGAGTGAGGGAGGATACAAGGGGAGA
>NW_011147554.1:0-334 GCF_000146605.3 Meleagris gallopavo
CTTACGCTCAGAACTGTCCCACATTTGTGCAGCCCTTGGATTGCTTTTCCAATCCAAGTTCACATATATCCCAGCCATTCCTTTTGTGTTAGTATACGTGGATCCCCAGCTAGGGCTGCAGCTCAGGAGGTCAACACAACAGAAATAACACAACATGCAACTGGAAAACACCTCTCAAAGCCGAGAAGAGCCAACTCTCTGACCTTGGGCACAACTCACCAAGCAAGAGCCAGGCCTGGCAAACTTGGCCGATCTGAGCATGCGGGAGGGGGCTGCAATCAGACCAGAAGTGTCCACTTCAATTGCAGCTCCCTGTAGAGAACACCGAACAGTA
>NW_011147554.1:8838-9338 GCF_000146605.3 Meleagris gallopavo
TCGTTGCTGTGAGCTGGTCCTGTGTGCCTCGAAGCACGTCCCTAACTTTATATCGTGGACTTTTTCTCCTGGCTTTGGCTGTATCTCGGGGCATTGCTAGCGAGGACAGAACAGACAGCGTTGGCTTTTCTGCTCTTCCCTCTTCTGTGCTCCCTTTTCTGCTCTCTTCCTCCTCTACTCTTCAGCTCTTCTCCCTACGTGTTACGCTCTTGTTTTCTGCTCCTCTGCTGTTCTTTCTTCCTTGTATCCCGACTCCTCTCCTGCATCTGTACTCCTCTCCTACTTTTCTTTCTGACCCGTATCCTCTCTTCTCCTGTTGTTCTCCTCACCTGCTCTTTTGGCTTCACTGGATTCTCTTTGCACATCTTATGCTCTCCTGTTCTTCTGTTCTGAGCACTCTCTGCTCTTCTACTTCACTGCTCTTTTCCTCCTCTGCTCTTCTGTGCTCTCTTCCTCCCTTCTGTTCTTTTTCCTTCTGCAAAGGATTTTTCGCTTCTGAG
>NW_011147555.1:0-707 GCF_000146605.3 Meleagris gallopavo
CGCCTACCTCTGAATACTATGTCTCTGCCTTTATTTCGAGCGACAATTTATTCTAGTGAGGTTCTCCACTGCTACACATCTTTTCTCAGAGAGGAAAAGAATGGAAGGGAAAACCCTCTCTAATAAGACACCTGGAAGTTCGAGGAGCGACAAATATAGTGCTCTCAGGGAGCGCGTTTCAGAAAGTGGGGAGAGACCCTTTCAGGACTTCTGAGAAAAAACCCCCCACTCGCAGGTAGTGCAGGAGGCTGAATTCGCAGTTGTCGGCATCGGAATCGCACTCCTTCGCTCTCACGCGCAGAAAGCAGCATTCCCGCTGAACCGCTCCGGAGACTATGCCGTTGCTGGCCGAGAAATCGCGTTTCTCTCCGAACGTGCAGAATGCACTACGCCTAGCTCTGAATACTATGTCTCTGCGTTTATTTCGAGCGACAATTTATTCTAGTGAGGTTCTCCACTGCTACACATCTTTTCTCAGAGAGGAAAAGTATGGAAGGGAAAACCCTCTCTAATAAGACACCTGGAAGTTCGAGGAGCGACAAATGTAGTGCTCTCAGGGAGCGCGTTTCAGAAAGTGGGGAGAGACCCTTTCAGGACTTCTGAGAAAAAAACCCCCACTCGCAGGCAGTGCAGGAGGCTGAATTCGCAGTTGTCGGCATCGGAATCGCACTCCTTCGCTCTCACGCGCAGAAAGCAGCATTCGCGCT
>NW_011147556.1:0-549 GCF_000146605.3 Meleagris gallopavo
GGTGAGTTTGGGAGCAGCACAGCTGCCGGGGGCTGTCTGCGCCGAGTGGCTCTGGGAAAGCTGGCATTGCCCCACTGGGGATTGCTTCTGTTTTCCAGAAGAGAGACCCAGCACCAGTAGTCTTGCTGACGATCTTCAAATTGACCATTTCCTCACCTGGATTGATGGTGAGTTGGTGGTCTGCACACATGACGGGTGGGTGTCCGCACCGAGCTGGGGGGAGGAAGGCTACCATCATCATTCTGGGGGACGTTCTGCTATTCCAGAAGCGGCGAGTGCTCTGGACAGCTGCAAAAGGGAAGAGCTGATGCAGTGCACCACTGCCACCGAGCCACCGAGCACAGATGTCTCCAGCAGCCCCGACACCGCTTCTTCCATCACAGAGCTGCCTGACTCCCCCAGGGCCAGCTGGGAGCTCAGCAACGAGACAGATGCTGAACCTGGGCTCCTCAGCAACTCACCTGGGCAGCACACAGCATCCCCTGAGCTGCCCGTGCCAAGCCCCACGGCTGCCCCTGCACCTCCATCGCCCAGCACCGCACACCTGAT
>NW_011147557.1:0-601 GCF_000146605.3 Meleagris gallopavo
AATTTATTTAAGTAAGAGAATGGCATATTTGGAAAGAGACAAACAGAGAAGAACACAGCAGCGTATCCTGAGCCTACTCAATGCTCAGGAATGTGTCCGATTCATCAAGCTGCACCCCAAGAGTCATCTCGATGGTGAAGGTGCAGTTGGAGGGGGTGGTCAGCCGGATCTTGCATGAGCGGTGGGAGGGCAGCAGCTCCAGGCGGCAGTCACGCGACTGAGGCAGATGCCTCCAGGCTGCTTTCACCTGGTCCCTGGAGCCAGAGCGCGCTTTTCTCCACGTGCAGATAGGAGCCCGTGCAGAAGGTGTCAAGCAAGCTGGGCCCCTGTTTTTCCCTCAGCTCCTCCTGATCGTGGTGCAGAAAGCAGAGCATGTCCCCCAGCAGCCGCTCCCTCGTGCAGGTGCACTCCAGCTGCACGCGCAGACAGGACCTGCTCGTGGCTGTCTCCTCCGCGTCGTCCAGCTCCACATGGAAGGTGTGCCCGGGAGGAGGCCTCACAGGCACGAGCAGCTGGTAGATGACATTGCCATCGTGGGTGCTCCATTCTTCATAGACGCAGACCCCGATGGCCGGCTGCAGCTGGGGCGTGAAGCTGTGGC
>NW_011147558.1:0-795 GCF_000146605.3 Meleagris gallopavo
GAAAGCAAAGCTGAGAACCAAGAGAGAAAACCAAAGTCACGTAAGCTGCGTGATGGCTGCATGATAATGACCCTGAGTGGAGGAGGAACTGCCTGGATAAGCACCTGCATGCATGGTGAAGGGTGTCTGTATGGAAAGTTTTGTTGACACGTAAAGGAAGGTGGGAAAGTTACAAGACTAATTTGGGAATCTCTCTAAGGGATGTTAGAACCTGCAATGAGTGGTTTGGATAGTCAGTATCTGAGTCTGTGCCTCAGACACCACAGTGGGGTGGGTGTGAGAGTATGTTAGAGTGTGCCAGAAGATACGGGGATGTCCTTGGAGTGCAGTAGGGCATATTTGGAAATATTTGGAAAGAGCTGAAGAGGCCTGGAGCACACTGAGGAGCTGTGAGAAGGCACTAGGGTGCTGTGAGATGTCTCTTGGTCTCCCTGCAGCACACACAATTGCTCTGGGGCACGTCTGGACGTCTGCAGAGCAAACTGTGGGGCCCTGAGAAACCTCTGTGGCACATTAGGGGGCACTGGAAGCCAGAGGTCAACAGGGGAGCCCTTGGGCAGCCCTTGGTAAGGCTCAATGGGGTCTGGAGTGCAGGAGCAGCTCGTGCTGGTTGCACCTGCTTGGCTGGGAGCTGCTTGGCTGGGAGGTGATGCCTTGGTTTACTTAATTTAAGTACCGGATGATCATTAAATAACACTATTCAACATTCTTTAGAGATTATTTTTTCCCAAAGTTCTGTCACGCAGCTGTTGCAGCTTTGCTAAATATGCTGAGTTTATTCAAAATGCCACTGCT
>NW_011147559.1:0-671 GCF_000146605.3 Meleagris gallopavo
TTGGAAGGCTGTCATGAGCTATCTCCAGAGCTTTCTCTTCTCCCACAGAAACAATCCCAGTTCCCTCAACATTTCTTTCTAAGAGAGGGGCTCCAGCCCTCTGATCGTCTTCGTGGCCCTTCTCTGGACCTGCTCCAAAAGCTCCACATCATTCCTGTGCTGGAGCCCCAGGCCTGGACGCAGTGCTGCACGTGGGGCCGCACCAGAGCCGAGTCGAGGGGGACAATCACCTCCCTCTCCCTGCTGGTCGCTCCTCTTTGAATGCAGCCCAGGATACAGTTGGCCTTCTGGGCTGCAAGTGCACACTACTGGCTTATGTCCAGCTCTTTGTCCACCAGGATCCCCGAGTCCTCCGCAGGGCTGCTCCCAAGGGCTTCTACGCCCAGTTGGTACAAGCATCTGGGTTTCCCCTTCATCAGGGACACCAACAGTGGGGTTGAGTGCACCCTAAGGACACCAAGCTGTGGGGTGCAGTGACACAGCAGAGGGACGGGATGCCATCCACAGAGACCTCAACAGGCTGAGCAGTGGCCACAAATCCAAGTGCAGGGTCAGTAGCTGGGATGAGGGAACACCCACCACCAAAACATGCTAGGGGATGAAAGGACTGAGCGTAGTCCTGCTCCATAAGGCCTGGGTGTACTGGTGGGTGGGAGCTGGACACAAGCCAG
>NW_011147560.1:0-494 GCF_000146605.3 Meleagris gallopavo
AGAGAAGGGCCACGAAGATGATCAGAGGGCTGGAGCACCTCTCTTAGAAAGAAATGTTGAGGGAACTGGGATTGTTTCTGTGGGAGAAGAGAAAGCTCTGGAGATAGCTCATGACAGCCTTCCCATACTTGAAGGGAGCGCATAAGCAGGAGGGGGCAACGGCTGTTTAGGAGGGTGGATAGCGATAGGCCAAGGGGAAATGGTTTTCAAGTGAGACAGGGGAGGTTTAGGTTGGTTCTTAGGAGGCAGCTTTTCACGCCCAGGGTGGTGACGCACTGGAATGTGTGCTTGAGAGTCACTTCCAGGATGATCTGCTCCATGATCCGTGACCAGCCCAGAGGTGAGACTGACATGCTGGTAGTTCTCCGCGTCACACTTTCTATCCTTCCTGAGAGGTGTGCTGTCACCTTTTTTCTCCTCAGCAGGGACTTGACCTGACTGCCTCGACTTGTGAAAATACCATGGAGAGTGGCTCGGTGACTGCAGCGGTGAAT
>NW_011147561.1:0-743 GCF_000146605.3 Meleagris gallopavo
AAAGCAGAGCTCACAGCTCTGAAATCAAGCAGGAATCACTCACCCCATTCTAAGGGCTCACCCCACACCCCAAAGGAAGCAGTCTCCAGATTCAGATGCTGCTCTTACACCTAGCAGCCCTTCAGCGCACTTGCGATCCCCCAAAAAGACAAGATCACAGCCCTAGAAAAAAAGAAACCACTTACCCATTCCAAGGACCAATACTCCCCACACTCTCAAGTGAAGGAAGCAGCTTCCAGGTCCAAATACCTACCAGCCCTTAAGTACGCTCAGGCTTCCCTGCTAAAAAAAGAGAGAGACCAGCTCCACAATGGAGGAGAAGAAAAAAAAAAAGAAAAAAATTACTCACTCCATCACCAAAGAACAAGGCATACTCCAAAGGAAGCACTCCCCAGGTTCAGATGCTGCCCCTATCTTCCCAGCCCTTACATGGGATCAGGGAGGGTGGAGCCTGGCTCTGCCCCACTCCACAGCCAAAACTGCCCCCCAGCTGTGCTCGCAGGGCTGCACCCCGCCCAGGTGTTGCCAACAAAAACAGGAGGGCAAGGGAATGCCCAGGCAAAGGCAAGGGCCAAGAGAACATGGAAAGGAAATGCCAAGGATGACGGCCCAGACAATACGGCAGGGAACGCCAAAACTGAATGCCGACATGAATGTGGCAACACAAAGCCAAGGGGAATGGCCAAGAGAATGGGGACAAAGGAACAACAAAAAATAGGAGGACAAGAGAATGTAATAGTGAA
>NW_011147562.1:0-1200 GCF_000146605.3 Meleagris gallopavo
TGTGGATATGGCAAGGGAAAGCACAGAGGACAGTGTGTGTACCCAAAGTGCATGGTGACAGCTGACTGGATGTGTTGGGGACAGCATGGGGCATGCCTTGTGGGATATCCCACTGGAGCCATGTGTGCTGTGTTTGGCATCCCATGGAGATGCCTTTCAGAGGGACCTTGAGAGGCCGGAAAGGTGGGCCCAGATGAACCGGATGAGGTTCAACACGGCAAAGTGCAAGGATTTGTACTTGGGCCGGAGGAATCCCAGGCATCCACACAGTCTGGAAGGAGCGGCCCTTGAGAGCAGCCCTGCAGAGAAGGACCTGGGGGTCTTGATAGATGAAGAACTTAACATGAGCTAGCAGTGTGTCCTTGCCGCTCAGAAGGTAAATGGGATCCTGGGCTCCATCGGTAGAGGGGTGGCAGCAGGGACAGGGAGGTGATTGTCCCTCCCTACTCTGCTCTTGTGAGGCCCCACCTGCAGCACTGAGTCCAAGAGTGGAGCCCCCAGTACAAAAAACACAGGGAGCTGTTGGAGAGGGTCCAGAGGAGAGCCACGAAGATTATCAGGGGGCTGCAGCAGCTCCCCTGTGAAGACAGGCTGAGGGAGCTGGGCTTGCTCAGTCTGGAGAAAAGAAGGCTGCGGGGTGACCTGAGTGCAGCCTTCAGTACCTAAAGGGAGCCTACGAGGGGGGAGGGGAATCAACTCTTTGAAAGGGTTGATAACTGCAGGATCAGGGGAAATGGTTTAAGTTGAGGGAGGGGAAATTTAGGTTGGATGTCAGGGGGAAGTTCTTTACAGAGAGAGTGGTGAGGTGCTGGAACAGCTGCCCAGAGAGGTTGTGGATGTTCCTTCCCTGGAATTGTTCAAGGCCAAGTTGGATGGGGCCCTGGGCAGCCTGGTCTAGTATTAAATGTGGAGGTTGGTGGCCCTGCGTGTGGCAGGGGGTTGGAGATCCGTGATCTTTGAGCTCCCTTCCAACCCTGGCCATTCTGTGATTCTGTCATTCTGTGATGGGGACAGAGTGCAAGGCCAGGTGCTGGCAGCCCTTTGGGTTCTGAGTGTGACACTTGCGAGGTGACAGCGTGTGTGGAGCACAGCAATGAGGACTGCGTGCAGTGCTCTGCGTATGAAACCAAAAGTGCCATAAGACATTATGGATATTTATCACACGACGTGGAGACTTCATGTCTCCATCCTGTGCCCAAA
>NW_011147563.1:0-570 GCF_000146605.3 Meleagris gallopavo
TTCCCTATGGCTGTCTAGTATAAGTATTGGAACACTCAAACACTCAGGTGAAATAAAACAATGAAACAGTAACTTAAAAATAAAGCAATAAAGGGGAATGACAAAAGTTTGGGAAAGTGGGAGCGGGCAGGTTTTCCCTCTGGAGAGAGAAGAAAAGGAGCCAAAATGTCACTGCAGTGAAAAAGGCACCAAAGGAAGAGAGAGCTTAAAGCTGAGCTCAGCTGCAGTCATGAAAGCTCAAGCCACGCTAGAAGGAATATGCTTGGGCAGCTCACTACCATGGGGGGTGTTTTGGGGTTTCCTTTTCTGTTCCTTCAACCAAGCTTCATACTTGAATCACGCATGTGTCTTTATGCGCATCCCTTAACACTTTCCTTGCTGCCTATAACGCAGCAGTAGACACAGGAGCTTTAGACAAACATTGAAGATTACGACACTAAGGTCGTGGCTACGTGGCTACAAAGCAGCAGCGTTTGTTACCAAAGTATCACCGAAGGACTCGGGTTGGAAGGCACCTTACAAGCTCAACTAATCCCAACCACCTGCCGTGCCAGATTTGCCGCCGTAGAA
>NW_011147564.1:0-591 GCF_000146605.3 Meleagris gallopavo
GAGGACAAACGAGGAGGATGTCAGGCTGAGGAGCACATCAGCAGAGAAAGCTGCAGGAAATGCACTCGGTCCTGATCATGGGCACATAAAAAGGAGCGGCAAGTCTAAGAACAGCTGTTTCTCTGCCTGGGGTGCAGCAGGCGCTCGCCAGGCAATGCCAAGACGCATCTCTCTCTACCCAGACTAATCAGCAATGGCACTGACTTGGCAGACAGGTGGCCTTGCCCATTTTGCCCCATCCTTTCCTGCGCTCTTTGTCCAGGAAGGTCGATTGTTTAAGATGCCAAGAGACCGTTCAGAGGGAAACCAAAGCTACGGCTGCAGTTCACAAGGTGCAAACAGTGCCACTGCAAGCACAAAGCAAGCTCTCTTGAGCAGTTCAACCAACAGTGAGGCCAAACACTGGGGAGCAGACAATGTTTGTTGTTTCTGCAGCTATTTCAAGGAAAAATCAGCAGAGGACAAACACCACAACCGAGACGGCTCCGGCAGTTTTATAAACTTGCCACACTTGCACTATTGTCTTGCCAAAGAGGAACAAAATAATCTGCTCACTTCCTGTAACCTATTGCCTGGAGACCTCAGCCGTGG
>NW_011147565.1:0-605 GCF_000146605.3 Meleagris gallopavo
ATAGGACATCTTCTCCCACTAATACCACTTGTCTCCCAAGGATAGGACATTTTCCCTAAATGCTATGGCAGTTTTGCTAAGAAATACTCCTTTCCTTCCCTAAATGGGACATATGCACCCCAAATCCCACGACTCCGAGAAATTCCTCCCAGTTCCTCCCAGTTACACTCCATTACATTCCTCATCATGACACTTACTCCCAGACTTTTGGCATTTTACTGCGGAAAGACCATTTCGATCCAGAATATATGCCATGGGCCCTCACAAACACCGATTGCCTCACAAAGATGTGGCACATCCCACCAGAAAGACCATTGCTAGACCCCCAAAAGATGGCATTTACCTCCCAGAAACACCAGCTTTCTCACACATTCCTCCTACCTTTCCCCCCACATAAGACCTTTTTCACCCAGAAATGTCAGTTACTCTTAGGAATACCTCCCAATTCCCCCTAATCTGCTACACTACACTCCGCACTATGACAGTCTCTCCCCAAACTAGGACACCTTCTCCCAGAAAGGCCGCTTTTTCCTCCCAAAGTACACCGTTGGCTTCCAAAAAGAACACATTCTCTCCCAGAAATATCTCCCTTCTCCAATACAATG
>NW_011147566.1:0-603 GCF_000146605.3 Meleagris gallopavo
AGGATGCTCGGAGCAGCAGGTTCAGGCACAAATCTCTACAAGTCACCTCCATTCCAAGTGACTGTCTGAGCCCATGAATCCAGCAGCTTCTCAGCTGGAAGCCAGTTCCTTCCAAAAAGAATAGACAACGCTTTCTTTTTCAGAGGGGAAAGGTTCTGCAGATACAGGCATTTCGTAAGATGCCCAGGAAAATGCTTGTGCCGTAATCATTTGCTTTACCCAACGATATCAGCAACTTCAGAAATGCAAAGTTCTAACCTATTTCTGTAGAAATACTCAAACCTTCCAGTACCTAACCTGTGCTTAAAGCCTTCAGTGACAGAAAACCCACTGGATGGAGCCAGAGGCATGCATCTCACCCCATACCCTCTGTACAGCCACCATTTGTTTAAAGGATCACTCCTCCTTGAGGCACAAAACTACAGCAGTTTACACAACAGACTGACACACAAGGGCTCTCTCTAGATACAAACTGCAACAAAGGGCATAAGGACAGTGTGAAACCAACACTCATATCAGATCTGTGTCTCTGCTCTGCTCCCAGTAGGAGCATGATGTTTTACTCCCCTTTCAGAGGAAGATTCTTCTTCAACGATAACAAAA
>NW_011147567.1:0-608 GCF_000146605.3 Meleagris gallopavo
CAGGAGGGCAAGGGAATGCCCAGGCAAAGGCAAGGGCCAAGAGAACATGGAAGGAAATGCCAAGGATGACGGCCCAGACAATACGGCAGGGAACGCCAAAACTGAATGCCGACATGAATGTGGCAACACAAAGCCAAAGGGGTCATTAGGCCAAGAGAATGGGGCAAGGAACACAAAAATAGGAGGACGAGAGAATGTAATAGTGCAAACAGTGCAAGACCAGAGACAAGCAAGACACAGAACAAAGAGGATAGGCAGCCTTCTGGGCACCATGAAGCGCAATTCAGAGCTCTGGGGGAACCCTATTGTGCCGGGCTCTGGAATGGGGTAAAACGCTGGCGGGTGTGCATCGCCCTTACCTGCTGGGCAGACAATGACCAGTCAGCAAAGTGAGGTTCCGGGGCATGCCGGGAAATGCAGATTCCACTTCCTTGCTGTTTCCACCGAGACCAACACATCTCTCCGTGCAGTTGTTACGGCACTTGGGAGCACCGCAGCTCTGCTGCCACCTGTTGGACACAATACAGTCATGAAGGCACTGCCCTGCATCCGGGCCTCTTGCACAAACCTGTGCTCCTTGCTCGGAGCACATGGCTGCACTCTGTGCC
>NW_011147568.1:0-344 GCF_000146605.3 Meleagris gallopavo
CCAGATTTTCTCCCTGAAAATATTACATTTTGTTCCAGAAACACCAGTTTTCTCACCCAAAAACACGTTTTCCTACCAGAAAATACAAGGATTCTCCCCCAGTAATGTGACATTTTCACCCAGGAATTGCAGTATTCTCCCCAGAAATATCACGTTTTCTTCCAGAAATAGCAGATTTCTCCTGAAATATTACATTTTGTTCCAGAAACACCAGTTTTCTCACCCAAAACACGTTTCCTACCAGAAATACAAGGATTCTCCCCCAGTAATGTGACATTTTCCGCCAGGAATTGCAGTATTCTCCCCAGAAATATCACGTTTTCTTCCAGAAATACCAGCTTTCT
>NW_011147569.1:0-337 GCF_000146605.3 Meleagris gallopavo
AGTCCCCCAAAACACGGCATTTTCTCCCAGATATGCAGTTTTCATCCTCAAAATATGACATTTTCTCCAAGAAATAGGAGTTTTCTCCCCAAAAATATAACATTTTCTCTCAGAAATACCAGTTTTCTCGCAAAAATACGCCATCTTCTCCCAGAAATTCCACGTTTCTCCCCAAAAGTACGCCATTTTCTGCCAGGAACTGCAGTTTTCTACCCAGAAATATGATATTTTTCTACCAGAAATCCCAGTTTTCTCCCAGAAATACGAGAGTTTCTACCACAAATGCCAGTTTTCTGCCCGAAAGTATGACATTTTCTGCCAGGAACTGCAGTTTTCT